>NW_026369416.1:0-236 GCF_001194135.2 Octopus bimaculoides | reverse complement strand
TTATTATTATTATCATCATTATTATTATTATTATTATTATTGTTATTATATGAGCCCTGTCATAAATAAAGAAATGGTAATTATCATCCTCATCATCATCATTATAATTATCAATGTCGTCATTTTAGTATTTTGTTTTTATTATTATTCATATTGTTGTTGATGTTGTTATTATTCTTATTATTATCGTTATTATTATTGTCATTGTAATTGTTGTTCTTCTTAAAGTTATTATT
>NW_026369415.1:0-201 GCF_001194135.2 Octopus bimaculoides | reverse complement strand
CGACTCCAGGACTTATTCTTTGTAAGCTATTACTTATTTTATTGGTCGCTTTTGCCAAACTGCCATGTTACGAGAACATAAACACACCATCATTGGTTGTCAAGTGATGGGGTGGGGATAAACAAAGACACACACACACACACACACACACATATATAATGAGTACAGCAATGAATTCCGGGTAGAGGTAGGGGTCCACCA
>NW_026369414.1:0-381 GCF_001194135.2 Octopus bimaculoides | reverse complement strand
CCAGTATAAACGGACCAATTCTGAGAATACACCTGTAGAAAAAAAGAAGGAAAACAAAGGTAATGTAAAAGGAGAAAGGGTTCTATCCCCCTTTCTTATTTTTTCTGACCAGGCTCCCGTGGTTTTATGGGTTTTTCCACGTGTAACCTTTCCTTTTTCGAAGCGCCTTCCCCTTTGGAAGTTCCACTTATTTATTTATCTATTTATTTATCTATTTATTTAGTATATCTTTCTCCGTTTTCTTCCTCTGTTTAGACGAACTTTCCTACCTTTTCGGACAAAACCTTCTGTGACCTTCGTCCTGCCTTTGTCCTTATATGTTTTTAATTGGTGTTAGCCCTTGTGGCCAATAAAACGAATTAATTATTATTATTATTATTA
>NW_026369413.1:0-256 GCF_001194135.2 Octopus bimaculoides | reverse complement strand
CTTGCCAATAGAGAAAGAGTCGATTTCTAACCTAGATCCAAGGTTCCTTCTTTGGAATCTCAGCATCAACAACAAGATATTTTTGGATGTATGTATGTATGTATGTATGTATGTATGTATATATGAATACGCACAGATTTGTATTTTTTGTTTTATGTATGTCTTCTCATGCATATACCTCCATATCTAGACATGCTCATATATACTTAAATGATAAACCTGCAAAGTTTTACAGATTTTTATAGTTTCAGTGATG
>NW_026369412.1:0-539 GCF_001194135.2 Octopus bimaculoides | reverse complement strand
TGTATGTATGTATGTATGTATATATGATGTATGTATGTATACATTTATATGTATATATGTATACATATACTCACACATGCAGACGTTTAAGTATATATAGGTATGTGTATATACATGTGTATGTATATGTATATATCTACGTGTATTTATATGTATATATATATGTATGAGTGTATATATAAGCATGTGTATGCATGCATATATGTATGTATGCATATATGTATTTATGTATGTAAATGTACGTATATATGCACACAAACATATTTGCATAAGAATAATATATACGTATAGACAATATATACAATATAAATCGAATATATGCATACATATACCCATTTATAATAAATTATATGTGTGTGTGTGTGTGTGTGTGTGTGTGTGTGAATGCGAAGGGGTTATGTGTGAGTGAGTGTCTAACTCAAATATTATTGGTATATATATCTGCATATATGTCGTTCACACACGCACACACAGAGACACACAGACACAGGCATACACATACATATACATACGCACATACATACACGTACATGTGTGTA
>NW_026369411.1:776-1038 GCF_001194135.2 Octopus bimaculoides | reverse complement strand
TCTAGGAAGTAACAAAAATAATAAAAACCCATAGAGAATATATATATATACAAATTTATATATAAATATTATAATATATATGTATATACATACACTTTATACAAATAATGTAATATGCATGCATATATACATACTTATGTATGCATGTATATATATATATATATACATACGCACACATACATATATATATACACACATATACATACATACATATATATATATATATATATATATATATATATACATACATACAAAATATACT
>NW_026369411.1:0-765 GCF_001194135.2 Octopus bimaculoides | reverse complement strand
TATATATATATATATATATATATATATATATATATATATATATATATATATATATGCATACATATACTTATATATGAATAGACGTACATACATATACTTATATATAAAGAAAAATGTGGAGAGAAACTAATATATGTACGCTTGTAGACAAACAAATACATGAAAACTATAAATGTTCTTTAAACAGACATATATCCGTTTGATAATTTTTTGATGTGAATTCGTTTTTCGTCATTCAATGTTTTTTTTAAAATTCTTTTTCTACAAATTCGCTTACAATTCGCTATTTGTTATGTGTGCAATATCTAATCGAAGTGATATTTCTCACGTATTGGATAACAAATATTAAAACGCACTAATAAAATTAAAAACAAAATCACCTAAAATATCTGATAAATAATAAAGAAAACTCGACATTAGCAAAGAAAATAAAGGAGAAAAGACTAACATCGTAATTCCTAAATATATTGCGTCTAATCTCGAATTTGCTTCTATTCGTCTCCAAATTCCACCTGTGGAATTGACAAGATTATGGTAGGGAAGTATAAAAATGGAGTTGTGTATATTTAATAATTAGCAGAATCACGCATCATTTATCAGGAGAATCAATACAGAATGTTTCAATGTGTCGCCATTTTGTAACATTTTTAACACGGAAAACACTGTCAGCCTTCAAACACACGGCCATTGCAACAAGAACTAATATGCTCAAATATGTACAAATGTTATTCACCTTTTACCAAACACTACGTATATATATATATA
>NW_026369410.1:0-376 GCF_001194135.2 Octopus bimaculoides | reverse complement strand
CCCCTCCCCCAAAATTTCGGGCCTTGTGCCTAGAGTAGAAAAGAATACTTGGAAAATGTCTTTTTCACAATCGGTAGAGAATTCTTATTTCTGTATTAATGTTTCTTTTTCTCAACTGAGGTTCCAAACCGAATCGCTGCCAGTTTTATTATTCTTTCTGTTTGTATGAAAGTATCGTTGGCGTTTCGTCTCTTTTACAATCTGAGTTCGAACGCCACCGAAGTCAACTTTGCTTTTCATTCCATTCGGGGTCGATATGATAAGCCCCAGTTGAGCACTGGGGGTGGATGTATTCGATTTATCTCTACCCCCACCGAAATTGCAGGCCCTTGTGCCTATAGTAGAAAGGATTCTTCTTCTTCTTCTTCTTCTTCTT
>NW_026369409.1:0-380 GCF_001194135.2 Octopus bimaculoides | reverse complement strand
GTATGTGTGTGTGTGTATGTATGTATGTTTGTATGCATGTATGTATGTATGTGTATTGCTATTCATATAAACGTATGTTTATGCCTTTACTTCACATATACGTTTACAGGTATATTTGTATGCACTCATCACAGACACACGCGCGCGCATACATTTAACTAAACAGACAGATAGATAGATAGACAGACATGTAGACAGACGAATAGATGAATAATTAAATGGACAGATTGACAGAGAGACGATCAGACAGACAGACCGACTGACAGACAGACAGATAGGTAGGTAGATAGTAATATAGATAGACAGACAGATAGACAGACAGATAGATGAATAGACAGACAGACATACATACATACAGACAGACAGACAGACAGACAGAC
>NW_026369408.1:0-418 GCF_001194135.2 Octopus bimaculoides | reverse complement strand
CCTGGTCAGGCAGTATGTCCGTCCCTTATACCTTACCAGCTGATATTTCCACAGTCTCTCAGCCATATGCAGCTGCAGGTATGCTGACTTCAAATCATTGATTTGGAGGCCCTTGTCATCTGCCTCCACTCTCTCAAGGTTTTGCTACAAATGTCCGTAGCCTCACCACCCATATGGCACAATACGTGGTCATTCAGCTCTCAGAAATCCAATACTGAGCTGACTTTATGCTTCGTCGACTGCACCACTGCCATCAGTAGTAGCACTCCACTCACCATTTCCTCTTTCCATGGGATCAGAATACCTTCCCTGATCCACCGGTCCACCTCTCCATCAAACTCGTTTCTGGCATCTCCTTTCAGGGTATGCTGATAGCAGCCTACTGCGTTTTTCAATGTCGGAGGCTATCCCTTCCAGT
>NW_026369407.1:0-2437 GCF_001194135.2 Octopus bimaculoides | reverse complement strand
TAGCTACAACATCATATCTCATCAGTAGATAATACCGTGATGACATTTTCGGACAACTGTTTATAGTGTGGGTGATATCTTCGGAGTTAACTCCACAAAGTCTGCATCGGTTGTCACATTTTACTGCTTTTCCTGCATCTCTATCCCTTTTGTGCATCAGGTACTTGGTTGATATTTCCTGTTCCTGATTGCAAACACATACCCATTCAAAGTGGAAGGTAGTAATCCGGCTATTGGTCCATGATAGACTGCTTTGATGATCAATGTTACTATCGTATCGAAGCTTTCTACTAACATATCTATGCATATTTTTCTGCTCATATAGGCTCATCCTTTCATCTGATGATACGTTTCGGTAGCGTTGTGCGACTTTTGGCATGTATTCTAGGTTATAAGACAAAGAGTTTTGCTCAAGGAGCTGCCTTCAAAGTCTTATGATGTTATCATCCTCAAGTATGCAAACTTGGTCAAGGGATGCACTTCGACACTTCGTGGTTAAAAGACGTTGCTGAAGGGGTATTTTGGATCGATGTTAAGCCTCTGCCGCCTTGTTTTCGTTTTAGGCAGAGCCAGTGTATATCACTCTTTATGTGGAGATTATGTCTGCTTCTTCGGGTTTTCACATCAATGGCTCAGATCTCACCAAGTGTCCAATCAAGCAGCCCAAATGTTGGTATGTGTACTGGCATTACAAACACATTGTGGGCCACTGTTTTATTGAATGCAGAGAGTTCTGAGGTTCAAATTTTCCTTATTCCGCTGTAATATTCTTTAGTGACACGTGTTTTGTTAGAGGTGCCATTGTAAGGTATGTTTTCATCCACCCCTAGATACCTATAACATTCCTCGTCAGATACAGGGAAAACAGTCAAATCATTGATGGAGATGTTACTAGTCTGGTTTATAGTTCTTCCCCTTTTTACAACCATATAACAACATTTATCCTGACCAAAATCTAACCCTACATCTTTTGAGAATGTTGTAACTAGGTCAAGGCTCTTTTTCATCTCATGCATATTCTTTTCATAAAGTTTAAAATCATCCACAAAGAAGCAGTCAGACTTCCTTAACATGGATGACAATGGGTTTACAGAAAGTATAAACAATATCACAGAGAGGCTGTTGCCTTGGAATATGCCTTTGCGATACTGTATTCAATCAGTGATAATACAGTCACTCTTTGTATGTATGTATGTATGTATGTATGTATGTGTGTGTGTATGTATGGTTGAATGGATGGACGGACGGATGGATGGATGGATGGATGGATGGGTACACAAATGGATGCACAGAATCCATGACAAGCAAGGTAGTATAAGGGATAGAATTTAGGTTTGAAGCATTTGTGTTTTAACACTTTTATGGTTGCAAATTGTCATGCTTTGTAGAATTTACCTACACAGACTATGATTAATCAAACAGTAGGAGTTTAAAGGATACTAGGAAGGACTAGTGCATTTACAGTTGTTAGAAAGAATAGGTATTGTGCCAGTTTTGCTAGGTTAGGAGAAGTGTGGGCTTGGTAACTGCAGTAATTGTTGAGTTAGGTAATAGTTGAACTTATGGTTCAGCTAAAGAACTGTTGAACTTGTAGTTGAGCCAGATAATATTTGAACTTCTAGCTGAGTTTAGTATTAGTTAAACTTATGGTCGAGCTAGGTCACAGCTGAACTTTTGGTTGAGCTAAGTAATAATTAAGCTTGTGGTTGAGCTGGAGAATGACAAAGAGATTAAACTAGGAGTTGATTTATAAGTTGAGCTAGTGGTTCAGCTAGTCAGTGACCGAGAGGTTAAACTGGGAGCTGATTTATAGTTTGAGTTAGTAGCTAAGCCAGAGTTAGAAGTATTTTTGTGAATGAATATCTACCAATCCAGTTGATTGATTATTTTTAATGCAGTATGCGCTTGTTATGTGTTTCTAAGAATACTATTCCTTAAGATATGTGAAATTTGCATTCATGTAAGTCACAGATGAAGTTAATTGTACCCTATCAAAGCTCAAGTATTTTCAGATACTGTACACAAATCACAGATCGTCAGAGATTGATGCCCAACATTTGTGTGTGGCTCTTTTGTGTTATGTATAGAGGAGAGGTGATCTGGCAAGACTGTTTTCTTGAGCTGCCGAACATAAAAGGAAGCAAGTATATGCAATATTGTTTTGTCGTATGGAAAATTAAGCTGGGTTACTTTTTATCGAATCAACGGTTCTTTCCATCCGTACGTGTATGATTATGATGACCATAAAAGGAATCTTAGGGGAATTAAGTACAGCAGTTTGAGCAAACGCCTCGCCAATGCTGGGCTGGCGTGCTCTCTTTGCACATGGCTGCGACGACTGACTACTAGCACTGCTACCAGAAGATTATCTGTCTTCCCCACGGGAAGAGTCGGCCTTGATGCTCTCTTCAAACTGGATGGCATGCGCTGGATGTTT
>NW_026369406.1:0-509 GCF_001194135.2 Octopus bimaculoides | reverse complement strand
TCGTCATCGTCATCGTCATCATCATCGTCGTCGTCATCGTCATCATCATCAGCAGCAGCATCATCATCATCCTCATTATCAACTTCATCATCATCAATCTCATCAACGTCATCAGCCTCCTCATCATCAGCATCATCATTGTCATCGTTTTAACGTCTACCGTTCCCTGTATCAGATGACATTGGTTAAGGCAGATTTTGTACTACCGGATGCTTTTCCTATCACCAATCCTCACCTGTTTCTCTAAGCAAGGCAATATTTCCTCAAGGCCAGATTCAACATGACGGTGATATTCGTTCATAGCTGTCATGTGACATCAAGGCAAGGAGACACAAACTCTCTCTTTCATTCTCTCTCTGTCTCTCAATCTCTCTCGCTCTCTCTTTCTCACACAGATATACACACACATACACGTATGTACATATATTTGCATATTAAGCAATTTTCGTTGCTAAACTATGAGTTATATGATGGCTGTCAACTTGTTAAAATTTTCGTCGATTTTGATA
>NW_026369405.1:0-495 GCF_001194135.2 Octopus bimaculoides | reverse complement strand
ATATGTGACAATTATTCGGTAGCCATGATAAAACTCCAAGTTTTGGATGTTGGGGTGGAAACCCATGCTGTCATCTCTTCAGTTATCCTATTTTATGGACTCAACCATGTTCTAAAATAAGTAAAAAGGTAAGCTACTATAAATCAACACGAACTTTCCGGACAACCCAATAGAAAGATTATAATGTTAAATTTTTGTAATGCAAATATGTAACTGAAAATAAAGTTTATTTGTTAGCCAAAAGATTACTGAATCTTTTGATAACACATATGTCAAAATTGGCAACTCAGTTTTCGAATGTATTCATTAATTTCCATAAAAATTTTTTATTTCTTTATGCTCTGAAGAGAGCAAAAATTGAAAGAGAAGAGAAAGTGAAACCATGACATTTGCTTTGAAGCGAGAGCAGAAAGTGAAACATGTATGTACATGTATATGAATGGACATGTGTGTATGTGTGTGTGTGTACATGAGAGAGAGAGAGAGAGAGAGAGA
>NW_026369404.1:0-239 GCF_001194135.2 Octopus bimaculoides | reverse complement strand
AACACTACTATATAGTATTAACAATGGAGCATGTTTTGAACTGTCAAGTCAACTTTGTTATTGTTGGCAAAATGAAAATCTCAGCGATATACGATACAATGTTAGTTACAGACCTCAGAACGCTTTCAGTTAATTCATGGAGTATCAAATATATTGATACTTATTTCTGTTTTGTTGTTTGTTAATATACACACTTACACATTCACATACATATAGAGACATTTATACATTCGCACACA
>NW_026369403.1:0-204 GCF_001194135.2 Octopus bimaculoides | reverse complement strand
TTATAACCAAGTGCTTACTATTGCATGGCAATATCGCAATTGAATACTAGGTATGGGTGGGGGATAAACAATCGACAAACATCACCCAGTAAACATTCAATTATATATATTTAGTAATTGATTACAAACATATGTATAAGTGATTCAAGTAAAGGAATGAAATAAGTCAATAAATACGTAAACAGATACATATATATATATATA
>NW_026369401.1:0-425 GCF_001194135.2 Octopus bimaculoides | reverse complement strand
AACAGCGCATGACCTCGCAGGTGGGGCCCAGCTAGAATTTTCTTCAGGTCAAGGAGCCCATCCCGCTCATAAGGTCCCTGAATAAGGTTTGTTTAAGGATGTTGAGCAAAACACCCATGTTTCCAAAGGTGAATTATTTGAACCCCAAAGAATTCCTCTCAACACATGGCTATGATGCTCTCCCACTACTTCTGCTCATGATCAGAGATGCGCATATCGTCAGCCACTAAGGGACATGCTCAACTGGTTAATGTCAAACAACTGACAAGCAAACCTGTGGTATTGAGCAAAATATTTGCTGTAGCCCATCTTTTTATACCAAGACAAAACAACGTACATGATAACACTTCCAATCAATTAAGGTCAAAAGCCATGAGAGCCACTGCCTGGTACTATTATTATTATTATTATTGTTATTATTTAAA
>NW_026369400.1:0-229 GCF_001194135.2 Octopus bimaculoides | reverse complement strand
TGTGTGTGTGTGTGTGTGTGTGTGTGTGTGTGTATGCATATACTCATCGCTATATATGCATGTGTGTGTTTGCCTAAATATTAATACATACATACATACATACGTACATATATACTTATATGTATATATATGTGTGTGTATATTCAACAATTCAGACAGAGACCGTGAGAAAGTAAATTTCGAAATATTTACAAATGTGTGTGTATATATATATATATATACATATATA
>NW_026369399.1:0-363 GCF_001194135.2 Octopus bimaculoides | reverse complement strand
TTGACTGCAGAAACAATATATATATATATATATATATATATATATATATCCAGAGAAATGAAAGAATAAATGTAGATATTTTACTAATAGTACTATAGGCGTTGATGATTTTATCAGATATAGGAATATTCACATGATCGTCTGCCAACTACTGCGAAGCGCATAGACAGCACTATGTTTTTACTGTCATTTCAATATGAGAACAAAGGATGTGTATTGAAACATTAATGGACTAAGGGGTTTGGAAACGTCGCTTTTTCAGTTTGATACGGAGGGTTAACAATATGAAAAATCTGTAAAGAAATGTTTAAAGTATGTGAAAGGCAAGCTGATCTCTACTTACATGCACAGACACACACACAC
>NW_026369398.1:222-582 GCF_001194135.2 Octopus bimaculoides | reverse complement strand
AAGAAGAAGAAGAAGAAGAAGAAGAAGAAGAAGAAGAAGAAGAAACGGCGTGGAGCGGTGGGTGAGATACTTTCAGAGAAATGGCAGCGGGGGATAATCCTGAATTCGTGTTCTTTGCAAATATAGCCGTCTCAAATGTGTTACATCTAGAGTGTTAAAGGCTATTGTTTTGTGGTCGGTCACCAGATTTGGTGGGGAAGATTGTAGGGTGCAACGAACTATGGTGCAGGCTGAAACCATATTCCCACCCTTCCTAATTCTTTCCCTTCTGTCTATCTGTCTGTCTGTCTCTGTCTCTCTTTCCCTTTCTCTCTCTCTCTCTCTCTCTCTCTCTCTCTCTCTCTCTCTCTCTCTGTATCT
>NW_026369398.1:0-212 GCF_001194135.2 Octopus bimaculoides | reverse complement strand
CTCTCTCTCTCTCTCTCTCTCTCTCTCTCTCTCTCTCTCTGTATCTATCTATCTATCTATCTATCTCCCTCTTAGAAGAATGTCGAAGAAAGCCAGGAGGAAAGGCGTAGTACCGTATCATACTTTCTAGTACAATTTGCTATTAACTACCGGATTTTTGTTGTGTATACATATAAGAACATATATATATTATATTATATTATATTATATAT
>NW_026369397.1:0-260 GCF_001194135.2 Octopus bimaculoides | reverse complement strand
GTGTGTGTGTGTGTGTGTGTGTGTGTGCGTGCGTGCGCGTATGTGTGTGTATGTGTGCGTGTGTGTGTATATATGCATATATATATATTTATATATATATATGTATTGATGTGTGTACGTGTACGTATGCATATACATACATATATACACACATGTGTGTATATATAGTTATGTGTTCATGTGTATGTATATATGTATGTATGTGTGTGCATGTATATCTGTATGTATACATGTATGTATGTATGTATGAGTATGTATAT
>NW_026369396.1:0-290 GCF_001194135.2 Octopus bimaculoides | reverse complement strand
GATGGAAAGTGTCAGGTGTCCACAGCCAGCAGACGAAGGTGACACTTGTTTACTTGTCATGCTTCAAGAACCCTGCGATGAATTCTTGCAATTCCAAGCAATGCTGACTTTTGTAGGCGTTCTACTTTCACACTTGCACCGATCTTTTTCAGCCATGTTGGTATATTATCATTACCACCAACACCATCACCACCAACACCATCACCACCAGCACCTCGAAAAGCGACACCACCATCTCCCGCCATCACCAAACCAACACCAACACCAACACCAAGAACCTCCACACCAAA
>NW_026369395.1:0-1825 GCF_001194135.2 Octopus bimaculoides | reverse complement strand
TATATATACATATATATAAATATATATATACACATATATATATATATACCTACTCACATATAAAGCAATGCTATTTAGTGTACGTGTATGTGCGTATATCGTGTGTTTGTGTGTCCGTTGGTGTATTTAGTAAAAAGTTATTCATCTTATATCATGGATATTAATATCCATGTAAAGAATGGCATGGTATACAAAACACGCACGCGCACACACACACAAATACACAATGTAACTACGTACATAATCATAGGCATGGTCCCACATACATGCAACTCATTTGCGTATATGCTATACATACATACATACATATCTGCACACACGTAAATATTTACATATATTTACAGTTATATATGTATACATATATATATACATAAAAAAACTGCCACTCCGTCGCTTACGATGACGCGAGTTCCAATTGATCAATTCGACAGAGCAGCTTGAGCGTGAAATTAACGATCAAGTGGCTGAGCACTCCACAGACACGTGTACCCTTAACTTAGTTCTCGGTGCGATTCAGCGTAATACAGAGCGTGACAAAGCTGGCCCTTTAAAATACAGGTAGTATTCGTTTTCGCCAGCTGAGTGGACTGGAGCAGCATGAAATAAAATGTCTTGCTCAACGACAGGAATCGAACACCCGACCCTCCGATTACGAGCTGAATACCCTAACCACTAAGCCACGCGCCTTCACATATGCATATGTGTATTATACTTATACATAAAAAAATACATATACACATACACACACACACACAAAGATAGATAGACAGATAGATAGATAGATAGATAGATATAGGTATAGATATATAATACATATATATATATAATACAGTTATGTATTGCATACAAATACTGATTTTAGCCAAGTCATATGCGTGTATATATATATACATATATATACATACATATATATACACATGTATATACATACATGTATCTGTATAAACACACACACATACATATTTATATATGTATATATATATATATATATATTTATAGATAGATAGATATAGGTAGAGATATATACTACATATATGTATTGCATACAAATACTGATTTTAGCCAAAAGTCATATGTATGTATATATATACATACATACATACATGCACACACACACACATATATATATATACATATATATACATGTGTGTGTGTGTGTGTGTGTGTGTATACATACATATAGATATATGTATGCATGTATGTATACACACACACACACACATACACATATATCTTTTGAAAATACACTACTTACTTAACTATATTCAATTTATAATATCACACTTCATTTCTAAGTTCAACTCACAGCAAATTTCAGCTTTGAATCATCAAGTTACACACCATATTACTTCAGAAGCAATCAAGTATATCTCTCATCCTTCTAAATACAGCCTTTTGTTTGAAAAACAGAAATAATTTTTCGCTCCAAGATATAAAACTACATCAATTATCTATTACCATTAGAAGTGAAGTGAAAATGAAAACTTTTTGTTTTCATTTAATTTTATTGTACTTTATTTATCTTTACAGTTAAGGCACAATACATTATATTCTACAGAGATGGTGGTGGCAGTTACATACTCATGTGATGTTATTGTTTCCTATGAATCTCAAGAGTATTATTAGTGGTTTAAATGAAATGAAGTAGTTTGAACCAGACTCACTCACTGGAAATTGCTTGTATTTTGCATTATGGTGCTAGTGCAATGGACAACTAATTACACAGAAATAAAACATTAAAACCATTAGTTAATGAAAAATTAATGCATTTTTTAATATACTTGACTAATGTTAGATTTAGATGTTGAATTTTTGGTCTGGGTAT
>NW_026369394.1:0-518 GCF_001194135.2 Octopus bimaculoides | reverse complement strand
GCTACAGAAACGGCTTCATCCCAAAGTAACCACAATAAGGGGCTTCCACTCTGTGCGCGAGCGAGAATGTGCGCAGATTTGAAATGTAAGTTAAGTTAGACTTATTTTGATTAACAATTTAGTTACATTGTGTAAAATAATTATTACACACCAGTTTCTGTTTTCCTTTTTTTGGCGATCTTACGATACCAGTTTGTTAGGACCTTCACCGGAGAAAGAATAGCCATCTTCTGCTCACAGAAATATTAGAAGCTATAGCTATTAATAGCGTCTTAGACAAGAATCTAGTTACATCAATCCCATTTTTTCTGTTTATAAAGAGATTAAAAATGTTATATTTCTACAGTATTTGCTTTTCAGAGGGAGATTACAATTTTTATGCATATCAAAGAAGGTAAATTTTACTGCACACCGACAGTTTGACGCTATTTTCACCCACATCTTTTATCCTTTACTTGTTTCAGTCGATAGACTGCGGCCATGCTGGGGCACCGCCTTGAAGAATTTTTAGTTGAATG
>NW_026369393.1:0-456 GCF_001194135.2 Octopus bimaculoides | reverse complement strand
GATTTTATTTACTCCATGTACCCAGACCTTGTGGACACCCTGTATATTATGTAGTCCTTTTTACAACTGGCACAAGGCTGGAAATTTGGGGGAGAGTAGACAAATCAATTACATTGACCTCAGTGCTCAACTGTTTCTAATTTTATCAACCCTGAAAGGATGAAAGACAATGCTGACCTTTGTGGCATTTGAACCCAGAATGTAAAGCCACAAGAAGTGCCACTAAGCATTTTGTCCAACATGGGAAGCTACATTAGAGGTAGTGAGAAACTTTAGGGAGGGCTGAACAGTTGAAGGTTTTCAAAGGAGAAGACCCTCTCCAGGTTGTGTGAGCCTTTTGGACCTCAGCTCCATACACTTTATGGGGTAAATACATAGCTATTACCAGTTCAAATGGAGGATATTCAGACTTGTAGAAAAACTATTCACTGTGTTTTGTCATGCAGAAAATTCTCG
>NW_026369392.1:0-292 GCF_001194135.2 Octopus bimaculoides | reverse complement strand
TGATCGGAGAACTTGACTTCTAATTATTTTGTTATTGACCCCCGGAGGATTAATGGGAAAGTTCACTCCGGCGGGATTTGAACTCTGAACATAAAGAATCAGTGGAATTACTGTTGGGGTGTTATTTGTGCGACGCTCTGATGATTGCATCAGTCTATACACCTCACTCTCTATTTTTAAAAACACACACACACGCAAACATTAATATCTGTCCATCCATCCATATATGAATATATATACATACATATAAATATATATATATACAGAAATATACATACACACACACACACAC
>NW_026369391.1:0-877 GCF_001194135.2 Octopus bimaculoides | reverse complement strand
ATTAGCATATTTTCTGAATTTATTTTTTAGAAGTGGACAGTTATCACGGCGTTGTATCTGTGTGACTAATAAATAAATTATTGATAATCCACATTTATATATTATTCATTATTCTCTAGTTGAGATCACTGACCTCTTAACCTCCATGTGTTAACGCAGATTGCGCTTCTCTGCTGAATTCAAATTATCCTGTTAATACATTCGGAAATATACTTTTATCATGACAAGATTAGTTTTCTGAATAGCCGCAGGAATGGCTGTGTGGTAAGTAGCTTGCTTACCAGCCACATGGTTCCGGGTTCATTCCCACTGCGTAGTATTTTGGGCAAATGTCTTCTACTATAGCCTCGGGCCACCAAAACCTTGTTAGTGGATTTGGTAGACGGAAACTGAAAGAAGCCCATCGTATATATGTATATATGTGTATATATATATATGTGTATGTATGTGTGTGTGTATGTTTGTGTCTGTGTTTGTCCCCTCCAATATCGCTTGACAACCTCGGCGGAATTCGGCGTCAGAATGTAAATACGGACGAAATGAAGCTAAGCATTTTGCTCGGTTTCGTAAGACAGGAGGAGGTCGAAACTGGAATTTCAGGTTTCTTCGCTTTGAAACCAAATGAGTTTTACATTGATAGGATTAAAAAGCTTATAAATAGATGGAAGGAAGTCATAGATAATCAGGGAAAGTACATTGATGATTAAATTTCAATTAAATATAACATTTGATCACTTTATTCAAAATTCGGACAGAACTTATGGGATAACCTGATAGTTATAGTTGGGATATATGCATATACATGTGTGTATGCGTGTATGTGTTTACATATATATGCATATATATTTACGTATATAATATAATATATATATATATA
>NW_026369390.1:0-391 GCF_001194135.2 Octopus bimaculoides | reverse complement strand
ATATATATATATATATATATACACACATATATATACATACATATACATATGCATGTATGTATGTACTCTCATATGAATGTATGCTCACACACCTTCTGATCAATATTTCTATTTTATATTTTTATATAAATACTAGCTTTCCGTTTTTCTTCTGATTTTTTTTTTCTGGATTTTCGCTTTTTTCTGATATACATATACTACATGCATATATACATACATACCTCATGTATGCATGTGCGTGTGTGTTTGTGTGTGTGTGTGTATTACATATATGTAGGTTTATATAAAGGATGTATATCAACATGTCAACATATTATATATTCATATAATATTTATATATAATATACTTAATGCATTTCGAACTCAATAATATATACAAGTATGCCATATA
>NW_026369389.1:0-461 GCF_001194135.2 Octopus bimaculoides | reverse complement strand
AATTCTAATTAACATATAGCACTTTTACTTTACTTATATTTTTAATATTCGTGTTATTAATTTATCAATGAAGCTTTTCATATTATTTTTACTTACGTTAAGGCAGCGAGTAGGCAGGATCGTCAGCACACCGGGTGAATTTCTTGAGCGGCATTTCGTTCATCTCTACGTTCTGAGTTCAAATTCCGCAGGAGCCTTTCATCTTTTGGGATCGATAAAATAAGTACGAGTCGCCCATTGAGGTAGATGTAATCGACTAGCCCTATCCCTTGAAATTTCAGGCTTTGTACCTGTAAGTAGTAAGGATTATTTTAATATATGTTACTTGAAGCTAATTCCAATTGTTTGTTTACCATGTAATAGTTATAATGTTCCTTACTCATTAGTTTATTCGATGCACAATTAAATTTATTGATACACACACACACACTCGAACACACACACATATACATATACACACG
>NW_026369388.1:0-210 GCF_001194135.2 Octopus bimaculoides | reverse complement strand
ATACCTTGTGGTATGTGTGTGTGTGTGTAAGCAAACGTATGTGTGTGATGTTTCATTTTTCTGAGTATGTATGTGTTGTTTTAATCGTCCTTGTGATGTGTGTGTGTGAGAGAGAGCGCAACCGTATGTCTGTGTGAGGGTGTGTACATGTGTGTGCGTTTGTGTGTGTATGTATGTGTGCATCTGTGTGCATCTGTGTGTGTGCGTGGG
>NW_026369387.1:0-272 GCF_001194135.2 Octopus bimaculoides | reverse complement strand
ATATATATATATATATATATATATACCGATATATATATGTGTGTGTATATATACGTATGTTTGTCCGTATGTCCTCACACATATGTATGAATAGGAATATATTTATGAATATAGGTATATAAATCCATCCCACGCATTTATATATGTATATATGATTGTATGTATCCCTCTCAGCCTCTTTCGATTCCTTCCTTATGTTGTGTGAGTGTGCGCTTATCTGTGTATGCATACCCGCAGCAGTACACGCACAATACGAAAAATAGAAATTAAGA
>NW_026369385.1:0-646 GCF_001194135.2 Octopus bimaculoides | reverse complement strand
ATATATGTATTTATTTACATATTATTACACACATACACACACGTATATATGTATGTATGTATATATATATATATATAAAGTAATAATAATAAAAATGATAATAGGAATAACACACCAGAAACAGCAAGAAATACTTGTTCGAGGAAAAGTTTTTTAGTATAGAACTCAATGAGTATGAACAATACTAATATTCTGAGTAAGATAATAACATATAATGAACTAAAATGAATGCACTTTCTCAAACAAATAGTGTTATACAATTCAATATAAATGTATTAATCTATTATAGTAGTAAAACAGAAATTTTGCAACTTCATCACCGGTGACAAGAAATATTGCCGCGAAAGTATCAACCATTTATATAAATCTCGTTTAACAAAGAAATGATGTAGTGTAGGAAACTGAAAATTCTTGAGTTCTCATAGAAATATTAACGGTTGAAAAGTAAATAAAGTATATTTTAAAAGATGGATAAGACGCAAAAATCATTAGCAAGCCCTCTTAATCGAAATCAACCTTAAAAATTAATTTGAAGTCATACTATGGAGGTGAACATTAAATAATATTAGAAATATTATGCACATTCAAAAGTATCTCTTTATCCCATAAATTTTGTCACACTCTCAGAATATATGTATATACACAC
>NW_026369384.1:0-242 GCF_001194135.2 Octopus bimaculoides | reverse complement strand
CACACATATGTATAGGATTGGCTTTTTTCAGTTTCTTTCTAGCAAACCACTCACAAGCTGTGTGTTTTGAAAGATAAGTAGTAACAAGTGAGTTAAACAACATGCACCCTGACTATATTTACACTAGATAGGTAACCTTCAATCCCCTTGACACCAGCACACCTGTTACTGCCCTCTTTCTTGTTAACTCTCTCTCTCTGACTGGGTAACCATGTACCTCCTTCACAACAAGATACCTGTTT
>NW_026369383.1:5321-10251 GCF_001194135.2 Octopus bimaculoides | reverse complement strand
CATATATATATATGCATATACTTTATACACACACATATATATAAACACATATATATACATATTTATATATACACATATACATATATATATATATATATATATATATATATATATATATACACACTCTCGTACACACAGAGTCCCATATACTCACACATACATTTAAGTTAGACTTGTTATATAACTTAGTATGACATCATCAAATGCTAACTAAATTTATAATTAGATAATTACAAATGTAACAACTACTTCCTGAAATAGTCAATCAGCAAATGACTGATTTTATTACCTTGTATTTAACTAATCTTGAGATTCATTACTACTTCTCTAACTTTCTAAATCTAGTAACTTACTAACTAGCTGTAGTGTTACGTAATTGAACTGTTAATTAACTTAGGTACCAATATATTGGTTGGTTCAATTAATGGATTGTTTAATTGCTGGGTGTTTTTTTTTTTTTTTTTTCTAAATAGTTAACTTGCTGAATAGCTGACTTGCAAATTTGCTTATTATCTAAATAGCTGGTTTGTATCCTACAAACAAAAAGACGTACGCTTACATACGCACACGTCGAAACCTGCAGATAAAAGTCCCTGCACACACACACACAAACACACACACACACACACACACACACACACACACACACACACATGCACATACACACACACAGATGCACATACATATGCGCATATAATTTAACTTGTAAGCGCACATCCTTCGCTCCAGCCATTCCCTAATTATCTTTCTCACTAACTAATTGATTGATAGTTAAACTAAATACCAAAATAACAACTAACTATTGCTTACTATACAATGACTACTAACTGGTTCTAACAAGTATCATGTAATTACTTATGAATTACTACAAATAACTAACTTTCACTAACTTTTAACAACTACTATCTATTTTTAGCTATTACCAGCTGCTAACCATTGCTAACTCTCAACTAACAATTATTTTTACTTATTACTAACTACAAACTATTATCATTTTCTATTACTTAAAAATAATTACTATTTTTATTAACAAAGTATTGACGAATATTTACTAGTATTAATATTTATTAACTATTAACTATGACTACCTGTTAACTTATTATTACTAAGAAATTTTAAACATTAAGTAAATATTACTATTGCTATAAAGTAATTATTACTAACTATGAATCAACTAATCTAACCATTAACTAACTATTACAAAATTGTCAAATGTTACTAACAAAAACTACACTTTCCCTTTAAAATATGATAAAGATGCACATCTGAATGGAAATTGTAACTAAACTATTGCTAACATTCATAGAATCAACATAAATAGCTAATTAGAAATAATTATTGAATGAGGGAAAGGCAACATGTCTTAATACTCTATTTTAATAATTTCAGCAAGTAAGGGAGATAACTCCTGGAACGTTCCGGTATTATTAGACTTCTTTTATAAAGCTTGTGCTTAACCATTTTTACTGGAGTAGTGATGGGAGAGTGACTAAATCGATGAAGAATATTATATATTAGTCGAAATGGATAATTTATATATTTCAGAAAATTAATTACCAAAGTTAATTGCTCGGAGACGCCAACCGCACTTTAGAAATTATAATTTTATAAGATATAATTCATTAGATTTATCGTAACATAAATTATAAAATTAAAAAAATCTAAATAAATAATTATCCGGGTGTATAACTATTTAATTAAATAACTTGGGAACTAGGGAACTAGGGAACACAAGTTCATTGTAGATATCCAGCCCCCAACATTATATATTAAAAAAAAAAAATACTTGAAGTTCAGAAATATGGGTACATTTTTTTTTTCAGCGCCACTGTGAAACATAAATTAAAAACTTATTAAATTAGTTGATGATTGATTCAATGTTTAATTACTTAAGTAGTCAACATAGCAACTAACAATATCCAAACCATATGAGTAAACGTGTGAGTCTACATATGGTCGTTTGGCTAGCTAAAAGTGGTAGATAAATGTCCCTCTAAATCACACTGTATTTCTTTTAGAAAAGCGGGGAAAACGTTTTGAGCTTCGAAAACTTTTCTGAACATCAAACATCGCAAACACCAACAAGAACCACAAAAGAACATCATCAACACACATAAACAACCAGAGCAACAATAACAACAGCAACACCGGCAGAAACAGCATACCAATAAAACAGCAGTTACCTCCCTTCCGATAAAAGACTATTGATATCTTGTCAATTATGTTGAGTACCAATAATTTAATGAATAGCGATATATGTCTATATGTATTTTATGCATATATATATATATATATATATATATATATATATATATATATATATAGATAGATAGATAGATAGATATACTTTTATTCTTTTATTTGTTTCAGTCATTTGACTGCGGCCATGCTGGAGCACCGCCTTTAGTCGAACAAATCGACCCCAGGACTTATTCATTGTAGGCCTAGTACTTATTCGAACGGTCTCTTTCGGTCGTAAACACACCAACATCGGTTGTCAAGCGATGGTGGGGAACAAACACATACACACACACACACACACACACACACACACATGGTAACCAGCTATGTATATATGTCTATATAAAACAGACTGGCTTAGTACATATATACCCAAGCTATAAATATAACAATGGACGGTGTGCGCATGTTTAAGCAAGTAAAACCTTTACTAGTTTATTAACTGCATAGTTAAATGATTAACTAAAAAATTTGTCTTCCTTCAAAAAATGTTACAAACAACAAACGTTGCGAAACAATAAGAACAAGATTTACTTCTGATCAGGAAATAACTACTTTATCATATATTGAACATATATTGATTACTTGCCAACTGACTAATCTACTATTGTGGTTATTTAACCCTAGGCCAGGCTAGATCAAACAGACTTCTGGTAAAATACTTAATGTGTAGCTAGGACTATAATCTCTAATGTTTTGCTCATTTTTGATACAGTGAACGATGTGTTGAGGCAAGTTTGACTACTATTCCTTGCAGATAGAGTGATCTCAAAGATTGACGCTCATCAACTGCAGAAATTTCTTAAAAAATAATAGCTTTATTTCACAAAGTCTTATATGAAAGCCTTTCAGATATTATTGCTTAAAATATAGCAGCAATGGAACCAGAAGACGTAGTATTCGGTGACTAGACTTGTGATAAGTGCGAAAATAGCTAACTTCCTCCCAACACGGAACATGTCAACAAGTACAAGAGCAACAATATTTTAAACTTATTTTGTCTCATACAGGATGGCATGACATTTCTATAGGATTGTTGCCAGTGGGTTACAGTACAAGATTTTAACACATACATGTGGTTCCCCAACTGGTCGCAATTATTACAAGGGAGATAATAATCTCTTCATAGTATTTGGAGAGATTAGAAATTCGAATTTGAAATTAAGGAATTATAAGGAAAAAATTGGATAGGCATCACAAAAATTCATTTTTCTTGTTTACTTATTACGAAGGTCTTACAATTTCTAATATGTAGGTACTGGCTATTGTTTTTGTTTAACCCTACGCCAGCCTAGATCAAAAGGATCTATGGTGAAACAATTAATGTATAGCTAGGACTACAATCTCTAATATTTTGTTCATATTTCATATAATGAAGAATGCATTGAAGCAAAATAGCCTCAAATAACCCAGCGGATAGAAGGGCCTTCGAGGCCTTCCTATTAGCCAGGTTATTTTATCTGCACACGTTTCTCACCTAATTTGTGTTATGTGTGTGCATATGTTATCTTTACTTTTTTGTGTCTACAAAGATTGGCATTGACCAATATATCCATTCTTAACTGTTAAAAGAATGATTGAAACTTATAAACAACATGAAACTAGAAAAGGAAAGAAAAAATAGTCAAATAAACTGCTAAAAATTTACAACAAAGATGAAAGTAAATAGATAATATAGAAACAAATTCAAAGCATTTATAAGCAATATCGAAATTTATGAAACTATGAAATGTGAAAATAGTTGGATATGAACCCCTGGTTATTTCCTTCTCTTTGGCTTTCAGATTATTCAGCTTAATCTATCAAATGCTTATTTATTCCCATCTTTTGAATGAAATCGAGAATTAAAACAACATTGTCGGGTAGGTGCGAGTGGCTGGATCTGGTCAGTTTGAACACAAAACAGGTAGATTATTTGGGCCGGATAAGGCCAGCTTAAATGCTCAAAGGATGTGCTAATATGACATAGGTAAGATAAACAACGAAACCATCAATGCAGATAAATGGTTGTTTCATGAAACATATAACATCTCATGGCAATGTTGTGACAACAATGGTTAAATTAGTGAGCAAAAGTAAGAAAGATATGACTCTAAGTTTAAAGGTGGTGACAGGATTTAGGAGACGAGATGCTAAAAATATGAAATCTGCAGAATGTGATGTGGATCTGGAATAAAGATGAAATTCAATATTACCTATAAAGGCAGCCATTTTATGAAAATATATTTAAAATTGGAATTTTAAAGATTTTAGATTGATCTGAAACATGTTTGATTAAAGTTTCGTTTATCTATATATGATAGGTGCACTTACATTATGATTTTTACGTATATGTATATATATGTGTGTGTGTGCGTGTGCGTGTACGTGTGCATGTGTGTGCGTGCGTGCGTGCGTGCCACAGAGAATAACAAGAACATACTGCAGGGTAGAGATTTCTAGCAGTGAATTCTTCTGGGTAGACTCTAACAGCATCCTCTTTTACAATTTAACGTGCACATATTGCACGCACATACATGGATTAAACATACACGCATGAAAAATAAATAGGAAAAGATCACACGCATATACGTATATAACATGCACACACACACACACACAGATATATGTATACAGGTATGTGTGCGTATAAATACACACACATATATATATATATATATATATATATATATATATATATATATATATA
>NW_026369383.1:1353-2040 GCF_001194135.2 Octopus bimaculoides | reverse complement strand
ATGTCGAGTTGAAAAAATGTCGAGAGAAGCTCCAAAGATCATAAAAATCATAACATTTAATTTTATTGAATTGCTAAAATATATATTTTGATAAAAAAGTAATAACATGAATAAAAAATTCGAAACTATAAAAGTATTAGCACAAATATGTGTGTATGCTTGCATGGATGTGTGTGTGTGTATGTGCGAGGATGTGTGTGTAGTTGTGTGTTTGTATGTGTATGTAGTTTATAAAAAGCACGACTATGTTTAAGAATAATCTTCTTACTTTCTACGATTTTTTATGTTTACTTGTTAGTGTTTTGTGTCTTCTATAAAACGACGCGACACCTAAGTCTATCAAGGTATACAAATGTTACCAGATTTAGGGACATTACTGGTGCAAAATAAGCATAAATGACAGTTAAAGAAGTACAATCATATTAAAAAAAATTATACAAAGGGAACATAATTGCGATTTATGACCATATAAACCATATTCACATATTCTTATAGTTTATAAATTTATAGTTTTGCACACTTCGTAAATAATATTACTAAAAAATTATTAAATGATTTCGTTAATTTAATGCTTTTCAAATTGTAATAAATATAAATATCTATCAGGGCATGTGTCTATCAATCTGTCTATTGATATATGTATGTATGTATGTATGTATGTATGTATGTATGTATGTATGTATGTAT
>NW_026369383.1:0-705 GCF_001194135.2 Octopus bimaculoides | reverse complement strand
TTAATAATTTGAATTTAATTGGGTTTTACCTGTAAATTTGGATTTTTATCCCTCATATTATTATTATTATTATTATTATATATATATATATATATATATATTGGTATATACATACATGAACATATGTGTATGTACATGCATACAAATGCCGGATAAACCTCTTACACCCGGATATGTCTCCGTGAACAATGACTCTCTATCTGGGTGGGGCAGGGTGTCCGAATCCTGATTGGAATTACGCCAGTTGTAATGTATCAAATCTGGCGGAAACGTATCAAAGTAAAGTTTATATATGTATATATATGAGTTACGCAGTATAAATATGTATAATGCATAAAAACAATGTACAACCTACAGACAGGAACTTCGAAGTCATTGATAGATATTTGTTTCTAAAATAAATGTCTAAGTAGTGTATTTCGTGTGTGCATGTATATATTCATACTCCTGACATTATTTTACTGATACATAAATGTGTAAATATATTTGTGTTTATGTATCTGTATACGTGTGTATATATGAAGGGAGAGAGATGGAGATATAAACAGAAATACACACACACACTCATACATACATACATACATATATATATATGCATATGCATATTGTGACAAGGTGACAAAACAATTTTTAAAAATCATTGGAAATTAAATAATTAAGGAATAATTTTGATAATTTAATTTCATTAATAACTGCAGAAGAATA
>NW_026369382.1:0-383 GCF_001194135.2 Octopus bimaculoides | reverse complement strand
ATACATAAATATAAAGTGTATGTATGTGTATATACAAATCAAATAGATGCATATAAAGACATAGATAGATAGATAAATAGAAGGATAGGTAGACAGATGTATACATTCATACACATATATATATATAAGTATATATATATATAACTATACTTTATACACTCACTCAGACACACACACACACACATTCGCGTACATACATACATAAATAGATACGTGCGTATTTACATGCGTATATACATACACACACACAGACTCGTAGAGGACAATTATGGGATGTTATTTTTTGACATTTAGGACATGAATTTAGATAAGTCTTGTTTCATTTCGTTTTCCATTTTTATTGTTAATAACATCAAAACACAAATCCTTTAGTACCCCTTGTT
>NW_026369381.1:0-429 GCF_001194135.2 Octopus bimaculoides | reverse complement strand
TATATATATATATATATATATATATATATATATATGTATGTATATCGAGGATTCTTCAGATGATAATGCTGCAATTTCTTACTTGAATAACCTGCACAAATAATTTGCTTCTAATGATCAAATGTTTGTGCAATACATTCGTTCACTTTCTCCTTCAGATTGACAATACCAGAACAGAGTCATAGTGTATCACACATTGGATGTCAAAGGGACCACAGAGCAATATAAAATAAAGTGTTATGCTCAAAAACACAATGCACTGCTCAGTTCAGGAATCAAAACATGGCGAGCAGAACACCCTTAACCAGTAGGCGACATGTTTTTGCGAATATAATACTGGGTGTACAATATGAAAACTGATTCGATGTACTGAATTAGTTTCACTTCACTTATTAAACTGAACTTAAAGTTATGATATTAAATAAATAT
>NW_026369380.1:0-275 GCF_001194135.2 Octopus bimaculoides | reverse complement strand
TCCATATCATCGGAAAATTAGATAAAATAGTTACTTTATTTCAAAGAAAACCGTCCAGGTGTTTTCGAAATATTCTGCTTCTCTTCTCCCAGTGACTCGTACGTCTGCTTTGAGAAGACCACGTGACACCTCCCTCTCTGTCTTTTTGTTAGTGTAGATTTGTTGCTAACCTCGTTCCACTTTCTGACCCGAACAAAATCAGTCCCATAATTCCTGAGTTAGCCAAAATGTCGGAATAACCTGGCGGTAAGTTTGAATTTTTTTTTTATCCAAAA
>NW_026369379.1:0-487 GCF_001194135.2 Octopus bimaculoides | reverse complement strand
AAAACACTTAAATATATTGTTTTTTTTCCCCCTCCTCATCTAATATCTTTCTAAAGATTTATGTTATTGCTTGTTTCCTTTTAATATGTTCTACACTTTTATTCTTATGCTGGTTTCATTCATTGGACTGTGGCCATGCCACAGCATGGCTTTTAAGTCTTTTTAGATATTTTTTCAATGCTAGGAGTGATCTCTATAGAATCGCAAACAGCTTTTGCCTTTTATCTTTTACATGTTTTCATGGACTGCGGTCATGCTGGGGCACCGCGTTGAAGAATTTTAGCTGAACTGATCAACGCCCAGTATTTATTTCTTTAAGCCCGGTTCTTATTTCATTGGTCTATTTTGCTGAACCACTAAGTTATCAGGATGTAAACATACCGACTGGTTGTCAAGCAGTGGTAGGGGACAGACGCAAACATAAGGTCATGAACACGTACATACACACATATGTGTATGTATATATATATATATATATATATATATA
>NW_026369378.1:0-242 GCF_001194135.2 Octopus bimaculoides | reverse complement strand
CTACTACTACTACTACTACTACTACTACTACTACTACTACTACTTTAGCGGTGAGCTGGCTGAATCGTTAACACGCCGGGTGAAATGCTTAGCGGTACTTCGACTGTCTTTACGTTCTGAGTTCAAATTCCATCAAGGTCGACTTTGCCTTTCATTCTTTCGGGGTCGATAAATTAAGTACTAGTGGCGAACTGGGGTCGATCTAATCGACTAGCCCTCTCCCCCAAAATTTCGGGCCTTGT
>NW_026369377.1:0-425 GCF_001194135.2 Octopus bimaculoides | reverse complement strand
ATATATATATATATATACATATACATACACACACACACTCTCACAAATATATGCATAGTATATGATACACGCACACACACACAGACACACACACACACACACAAGATGTTGATTTAATTGGTTCCAATACTTAACAGGGCTTTTATTTTATCCCCTGGTGGGATGAAAGGCAAAGTTGATTCAGGTGAGATTTAATCACAAAATGTAAAGCAACGAGACTAATTAGAGAGAACAATTTTACCTGGCATTTTTCCAATTCGGAATAATAATAGATCTTTATGATGATACAGCGCAGTTTCAACCATTAGTATTCAGTCGTCATATCAACTGAATTCTTACTTTGGAAATTAACATGTACATGACTGAATATACCATAGATATTACTACTTTCAGTTCTCAGGTTGAATGTAACTGTGGGCCCAGGA
>NW_026369376.1:0-1267 GCF_001194135.2 Octopus bimaculoides | reverse complement strand
CAACATATTTACTGAAAGCAAGGGAATGCAGCTTTCAAAATTTATCTCTTCAAAATTTATCTCAGAAAAACTGTGAAGTAACCTGCATTCTTTTGTTCATCAGTACACGTATGGTCGAGATGCATAAAAATAAACAAGAATCAACATACCACGATGTAGCCACCACAGCACGATGACTTCTGTTCATAATTATATATCCATGAAAGAGAATATATTCAGTACTGAATATTATTCTGTATAAGCACATGTTACTGAGATGCAACCGAATAAATTCAAATCTCTTTCATGGATATATAATTGATTGAGAAACCAGTGGTTTACCGTTAAGTTAAATGTTTTTAAGAGATAAATTTTGAAAACTGCATTCCCTCGCTTTCAGTAAATATGTTGCTTATTTTTTGGTAGTTTTTGACTTATTTAGTCCCTCGAAGCGTGAGGCATTACTACACAGTTAATGCCCTTTATATAAATGATTTATATATTTATGTCACATATAGAAAAATTAATAAGTAAATGCACGATAAATAAGTATAATATAATATAATACAAAATAAAAATCATAGAATAATGATAATAAAACGACTAAACGTGTTTCATAACCAAGTTTTCAAATAGAAAATAAAATATATTCAAATTGATTAAATCGATCGAAAATCAATTCTATTCAAAAATATAGTTAATCTTCAGGTCAAAATACAACAACAATAATAATAATAATAATAATAAAAAGAATGCATATATCAACCAACAATAAATAACAAATGAATGTATATAAAAATACTTATTATATTAAGATAGAAAAATGTTAAACAATATTATTAAAAAGAAATTTAATACTAATCATAACAAAAATTATAAACGTGCCATAATTAGCTTTATGTTTATTATAATATAAACTAGCAGAAATATTAAATGCAAATCTTATCTTAACGCCTCTTTCGTTTAAAATACATGAACATAATACATAAAATTTATATAAATTAATTTATATAGATTAATTTTTTGTTAGTTTATATTAATATTAAAGTTATTTATTTTACGTTTATAATTTCAGTTTAACCTAAAACTTCATTTAAATTGTATTTTAAATGAAAGGTTCGTTAAGATAAGATTTGCATTTAATATTTTTGTTTAATATGGTCATGTGGTGAGACCCGGCAAGCCAAGTGAGACCATAACCTGTGGCCTAGGCCAGTGGTGTAACCAGCCCATTTATTCATACCTTTCTTTCATTGGACACTAAACTCTGCTTGCGAAGACCTGTTAA
>NW_026369375.1:0-217 GCF_001194135.2 Octopus bimaculoides | reverse complement strand
GACTCTATTAAACCAAGAAGATTTACTTCCATGCACCCTTATAAATACATACATACATTTATTTAACACTATCTGCAACATTCAGCTATTACCAACTGATAATCGTTTAATGTCCGCTTTCCATGCTAGCATGGGTTGGATGATTTGACTCAATACTGGTGAACCGAATGGCTGCACCAGGCTCCAATCTGATCTGGCAGAATTTCTACAGCTGGAT
>NW_026369374.1:0-213 GCF_001194135.2 Octopus bimaculoides | reverse complement strand
ATATATATATATATATA
Source organism: Octopus bimaculoides (assembly GCF_001194135.2). Classification (NCBI taxonomy): domain Eukaryota; kingdom Metazoa; phylum Mollusca; class Cephalopoda; order Octopoda; family Octopodidae; genus Octopus; species Octopus bimaculoides. The sequence continues at coordinate 196 of NW_026369374.1, read as the reverse complement.
TATATATATATATATATGTACATTTATGCATGATAGCTCTATATGGATATGTTTGATTTTATGTGTATACATGTGTATACATTTTGAATTTGCTGTATATTTATGTATATTTGTATATAATTTTACCCATATATGCGCATGCACATATATAAATGAGTGTCTATTCAGACATACATGTAAATAATCATTTGACTAT
>NW_026369373.1:0-385 GCF_001194135.2 Octopus bimaculoides | reverse complement strand
GGAGGAGGAGGAAGGTGCATGTGCTGTAACAGAGGTGGTGTAACAGCGCGTCGCTGCATTCACCATGCTTTGGTGTTTCCCTGCTTCTCCTAGCGGATGACGCCTCTACACCACTCAGGCGTCAGCCTTCCAACCCATGGATTTGTCGGTGTGCAAATCCTACCACAGCCACGTTTAATTGCCTTAAATGACACCTGGATCAATCGATGGGTCTATTCTTTTACGTAACGGTCTCCACACAGCGCACCACATATTTACTGAAAGACACCGAAAGACAGTGAGAAAGCATATATACATGAGGAAGTGGTGTGAGGGTCTGTGTGTATAAGCGATATTGCCATATATAGGCAAGAACATATTATATCTTCCCGCACATGTATATATA
>NW_026369371.1:0-490 GCF_001194135.2 Octopus bimaculoides | reverse complement strand
CACATATATATATATATATATATAAATATATATATATATATACATATATAAGGATAAGTTATCCATGCGCGTTTCCAAGTCCAGACTATCCCCATCAAACAGTAGGGAGCACCTGGGATTGCTTAGGGTATGCAACCCCACTGTAATTTATCTGATAAGTAAATCCTGGGTCCACTTGACTGGAAGAGGAATATTTTTAGGAGTGTAAATCTAAAGCAATTACAAAGAATACCGAGAACGGTACGTCATCGAATTTTTGTTTTAACTTTCACAGTTAATTATATTGCATAATTGGTGAATATAACCGACACGTGTTTCTGCTGCATAGAAAATGTGCAGTTGCATATGCGACTCGCCATTCTCTGCTCTGCGCCTTCATTCAGGATCTTTCTATCCGGTCATTAGTAACATATAGCCTCGGGAGTTGAGTTGGTAGACGGAAACTGAAAGAAGCGTATCACACACACACACACACACACACACACACACA
>NW_026369370.1:0-816 GCF_001194135.2 Octopus bimaculoides | reverse complement strand
CAGCATGGCCGCAGTCAAATGACTGAAAAAAGTAAAAGAGAGTAAAAGAGTGAAAAGAGAGTATAGCTTCAATGGCTCTCAGTAGCCATTCCTTGACATCCAGCTTCTGTAGCGACCACTTGTTGAGTGAGTGAGGTACGCTGTCAAAGTTCATGGATGCTACAGACAGTGTTTTACCTTTTGCTAAATACTTCTGTAATTACTGAACTTTAAGGAGAGCATCAGCATCGCTTCTCCCAGGCATGAAAACAAACTGCGTCTCCTTTAGGTCAACTCTCTTTCTAGTTAATTGGGCTATGACCCTTTCAGTGACTTTCGTAACCTGCTCCAATAATTTGATACCCATTTAATTACTTCTTTCTCAGGCTTCTTTCACTTCAGTATGATGCTGCTACACCAGCCTTTGGTGAGGATACCCTCCCCTGCTTGATTTAACTATATGGTGACTAGACCGTATTCTACTTTGTTAGCTATTTTATGCATTTCAGAGATAATTCCTAATGGAAGAACAACTTCCCCAGTCTTCATACTGTTAATTAATGTATCTATAACAATTTTGTCAACGAGAATGGTTGCACCCTCCCTTAGGTTCACATTAGGAAGACTCTCTTTCTTGCAATCATGCCCCATATTTAGTAGCCTTTTATATCTCATTTTTTTTCAATCGAGCAGGTATATATAAACACAAACATACGCTACATATATCCTTAGTGATTACAGCTGTAAATTCCTAATCTTTCTAACAATTATCTCCATGGATTACCATTGTACTTTAAAAGCTCAAAGATAATATAATGTATTGGTATATTTATTTTT
>NW_026369369.1:0-804 GCF_001194135.2 Octopus bimaculoides | reverse complement strand
TAATAATAATAATAGTAGTAGTAATAAGATGAGGAGGAGGAGTAAGAAGATGAAGAACAACAACAACGACAACAGCAACAATAACAACAAAAGTAACAACAGCGATGATAATAATAATAATAACAACAACAACACCAACAACAATAATAATAATAATAATAATAATAATAATAATAATAACGTTGATAATAATAACTGCTATAGTAATACTAAAAAAAAAAATACTAACAACAAGTAGCATGACGGAAAAGGAGAAAAATAATAATGAATGAGGAGACGAGAAACAATTGCAGCCGGCCCAGTTGCAAGTATATGATGGCAGCATTAGGAATGAGAAATGTTGACAGGTTCGACATAAAAGCTAGCATATAAATCTAAAGTGAATTCCACACACAATTAAGCCGTTCTGGATGAAAGACTTACAAAGTCGACATCGGCACTGCTGTCATGGCAATAGGCACTTAAGGAAAGAGAAAGAGAGAAAGAAAGAGAGAGAGAGAGAGAGAGTGAAAGAGAGGGAGAGAGAGAGATGTATGGTGGAATTGAGAAAAGAGAGAAAGTGAGGGGGAATGAGGGAGGAAAGAAGTAAAAAGAGGGACGGAGAGAGAAAGTGGAAATAGAATGAATGAATTTCAATTGGAGATTGGAGAGACAGAGATAAAGCGAGAGAGAGGTAGTTGCTGAGAGGTAGGTAAAGAAAGGTAATTGAGAGGCAGGAAAAGGAGAAACGTCAAGAATGGTGCTGCCGTCGTGGCCGTGGTTGTTTTCTAACCATCAGGCATTAGTATTTTTTGTTTTTTTTTT
>NW_026369368.1:0-291 GCF_001194135.2 Octopus bimaculoides | reverse complement strand
CATTTTATATTTGTGTAAGTTAGATGCCACTGTATTACATTTTTATCAACCTCGGCTTTATTTTTGTATTTTCCCAATCATTTATTTTGTAAAGCCTTTTTTAGTTATACTTCTATACCTCCTGCTTTACTATTACTTTGTATTGATCCAACAAGGGTGCTTCTAGACAGTTTGCTGACCTGTTAGAAGTAGCAGCCATTTATGGTTGTTATTTTCAAATAGAGATAAATGAAGATACCTCATCACACCCTACACACACATATATATATATATATATATATATATATATAT
>NW_026369367.1:0-240 GCF_001194135.2 Octopus bimaculoides | reverse complement strand
ATATATATATATGCATATGTATCTATGTATTTATGTATCTACATATATATATATGTACTTATATCTGTACGTAGGCATAGCTGTGTGTTAAGAAGCTTGCTTCTCTACCACATGGCTCCAGGTTCAGTCCCACTGCATGACACCTTGGGCAAGTGTCCTCTATTATAGCCTTGGGCCGACTAAAGCTATGTTAGTTGATTTGGTGGATGGAAGCCCATTGTGTGTACATATATATATATA
>NW_026369366.1:0-306 GCF_001194135.2 Octopus bimaculoides | reverse complement strand
ATATATATATATATATATATTATGTATGTATATTTTTGCGTGTATGTAATGTGTGTATATGTTTATATCATTTATTCTCGTCGCTCTCTTGATCATCAACCATTATTATCACCGACATAATGATGTTGGGATATTCACCGTTATCATCATCATCATCATCATCATCATCATCATCATCATTTCTTCGTTTACAACGCTACCCTGACATGTTAGTCATTATCAAGATCGCCATAATATTTGACAGCATTATCATCGCCATCATCATCATCAGCATTATTATTATTATTATTATTATTATTATTATTA
>NW_026369365.1:0-333 GCF_001194135.2 Octopus bimaculoides | reverse complement strand
TCTTTCTTTCTTTCTTTCTTTCTTTCTTTCTTTCTTTCTTTCTCTCCCTTATCCTTTCTCTCGCAATCCCACCCTCTGTCTTTCTGTCGTTCTTCCAGTCTTGGACTATTGTGCATCTATCTATCTATCTATCTATCTATCTATCTATCTATCTATCTATCTATCTATCTATCTATCTATCTAGCTGTCTGTCTGTGTGTCTCTCTGCCTCTCTATCTATCTTCCTACCTGTTAACGTACATATCTGCATAATCGTGTTCCCAGTCGAAATACTTTTCTCCACCTCCATCTCTCTCTCTCTCTCTCTCTCTCTTTCTCTCTCTCTCTCTCTCT
>NW_026369364.1:0-284 GCF_001194135.2 Octopus bimaculoides | reverse complement strand
TCTTTGTTTTCCATTATTTCTGGGCACCTTCTTCTAACGTGACCTCTTTTACCACATTCGTAGCACTTTGGAGGTCTCCCCTCCAATATTATGTCCAGTTTGTCCTGGTTAGGCAGTTCCAGTGTCTCCGGTATGTCACTGTAAACTTTCTGACTTGCTATAAAAAGTACATTCAATCCATACCCCCAGCAATTTATTTGTTGGGTTCTGCTTATCATAATTATCCATACATCTTCTTCTCTTTCAGGAAAAACTGCTGCCATTACCCATTCCAACTCTATTTT
>NW_026369363.1:0-272 GCF_001194135.2 Octopus bimaculoides | reverse complement strand
ATATTTACAGAATTCAAGATGTCTAAGCTTTAATGATCATCTTAGACGTGCCTTATGATTGATTTGATAATTTGGTATGTTGTCATGAAATAGCAATTATTATTATTTAGAAGTAACACTTATGTTTAAACCATACATTCATCTGCTATTTACCATTTATATTGTTTTACATATTAGTTTCAGTAGTCAATATAGATAGAACTATGATACAGTCTAAAAAAAAAAAGAGGAATATTCAATATTTTCCTGAATGGTGTTAAGCTTAACAACTT
>NW_026369362.1:0-591 GCF_001194135.2 Octopus bimaculoides | reverse complement strand
CAAGATGAGGACAAATATCTGTCAATTGTAAATAATGTAAATAATGTAAACAGATACATATATATACGACTGGCTTCTTTCAATTTCCGTCTGCCAAACCCACTCACAAGGCTTTATTCAGTCCGAGGTTATAGCAGAAGATACTCGCCCATAGTGCTACGTAGTGGAACTGAACCCAGAAGCTTGTGGCTGGGAAGCAAACGTCTTACCACACAGCCACGTCTGTGCCTCATCTATAAGTATTTTCCTAAACTAAATCGTTGGTACATGTGTGAGAGACACACTGCTTCTAAAGAAATTAAAATTTCGTAACGCCAGGCTGAAATGTTTCGTCATGATTAGTCTAACTTCAAAATAGCATTTGTGTTTAATGTTTTGATGGGGCTGAAAGCTAGTGAAATAATCAGCTATCTTTCTAGAAAGATGAGGTACTTCAGCTCACCTTGGGCAAGTGTCTTCTATTACAGCCTCAGGACAACCAAAGATTTGTTTTGCGGATTTGGTAGATAGAAACTGAAAGAGGCTCGTATTGTATACTCTCTTACTCTTTTACTTGTTTCAGTCATTTGATTGCGGTCATGCTGGAGCACC
>NW_026369361.1:0-211 GCF_001194135.2 Octopus bimaculoides | reverse complement strand
CTATCTATCTATCTATCTCTCTATCTCTCTATCTATCTATCTATCTCTCTTACACTATCACCTTTCTACATTGTAACTTGTCGAAATTAACAGACGGACATATAGTATTTCACATGCATTTCAGATTTCTTCGTCACAAATTTGCGTTTGTTCTGCCTCCGAGTCAATTTATTATTATTATTATTATTATTATTATTATTATTATTATTAT
>NW_026369360.1:245-476 GCF_001194135.2 Octopus bimaculoides | reverse complement strand
ATATATATATTTATATATATATATATATACATATATATATATTTATATATGTATATTTATATATATATTTATATATTTATATATGTATATTTATATATGTATATATATATATATTTATATATGTATATATGTATATATATTTATATATGTATATTTATATATGTATATATATATATATTTATATATGTATATATGTATATATATATATATATTTATATATGTATATATGTA
>NW_026369360.1:0-235 GCF_001194135.2 Octopus bimaculoides | reverse complement strand
ATATATGTATATATATATATATTTATATATGTATATATGTATATATATATATATATTTATATATGTATATATGTATATATGTATATATATATATATTTATATATTTATATATGTATATATATATATATTTATATATATATATATGTATATATGTATATATATTTATATATATATTTTTATATATGTATATATATTTATATTTATATATTTATATATATATATATATATTTATATA
>NW_026369359.1:0-267 GCF_001194135.2 Octopus bimaculoides | reverse complement strand
TTAGGCAATACACTGCTCGGGGAGTGCAAACTGCTCTAAGGAAAATTAAACAAGAATGGTGGAATGATAGGGCAAAAGGTTCACAAGAAGCAGCTGATAGAAATGATGCCAGGGGTTTGTATTCTTATGTTAGGGAGGTATATGGTCCAAAATCTTCCTCAGTAGCTCCAGTGAGAACAGAAGATGGATGTTTTCTTCTAATTGACACCGCTACTACTCATAAGCGTTGGGTAGAACATTTTTCTACACTTTTGAATAGACCATCAT
>NW_026369358.1:0-239 GCF_001194135.2 Octopus bimaculoides | reverse complement strand
ATATATATATACATATATATGCATATATATACACATATATGTATGTATGTATGTATGTATGTATGTATATTATCTTTTACTTCTTACGATACATGCTTTATATGGAATGTATGTTACTTAATTACTTACCTTCATACAGAGAGAATATTTCTTAAACATTTTTCGCTTATATTTCCAAATATCCGTTAACCGCATCAGTTATAGTTCATACACAACTAGACTCAACACTACCTAAGCAT
>NW_026369357.1:0-308 GCF_001194135.2 Octopus bimaculoides | reverse complement strand
TGATGATGATGATTATGATGATGGTGATGATGATGATGATTATGATGATGTTGATGATGGTGATGGTGTTGATGATGATGATGGTGTTGTTGATGATGATGATGATGATGCTGATGATGATAGTGATGATGACAATGATACTGATGATGATGATGATAACAACAATGATGATGGTAAGGATAGTGATGAGGTCGATGACGACGATTAGGTAGATAATAATGATGGTTGTTCTAGTGAGAACGATGATGATTTTGTTGTTGAAGATGATGACGATGATGATGATGATGATGATGATGATGATGATGATG
>NW_026369356.1:0-254 GCF_001194135.2 Octopus bimaculoides | reverse complement strand
TATATATACATACAGACAATGAGAGTGTGTGGTAATAAGGAGAGTAGTGTGTGTGTATTTGTGTATTTCGTTATTGATTTTTTTTTTTTAATTGGTGATAAATGTTTAGATTTTTTTCTGTCAGTCCTCTAGTTCGACACCCTTCGTTTGTGTTTGCTGCATATCAGCCTTCTGACCACCACGCCTGTTACCGACCACATGGTCCCGGGTTCAGTCCCACTCCGTGGCACTTTGGGCAAGTGTCTTCTACTATA
>NW_026369355.1:0-217 GCF_001194135.2 Octopus bimaculoides | reverse complement strand
TACATGCATACATGTGTATGTGTATATGTATGAATGCATACATGTACGTATGTGTGTATGTATGTATGTATATGTGTGTGCGTGCTTGTGCATATTTATGTATGTATTTATGCATGCATTTAAGTAATGGAACACAACAAGTTTATTGCAGGGATTAAGAATTGAAGGAGTATGCAAATACAGAAACGATAATGTCATTTGAGGCTCTTCAATTTTG
>NW_026369354.1:0-295 GCF_001194135.2 Octopus bimaculoides | reverse complement strand
TACATACATACATACATACATACATACATACATACATACACACTAGCGTAGCTAAGGGGCGGTCCGCCTCGGACGGGACTTTTGGGTCTGCTGTTGGCAACATGTGTATTTTGTGGGGTCCGGAGGTGGCTCACACTCTAGCTATGACTAGTGTACATACATACATACATACATACATACATACGCTCAATGGTTGCCATGGGTTAACAGCCGGTGCACAGATTTTGTTTACTATAATTTTATAGCTTACTAGCAGTATAACCCGACCTTGTCCGGGTGTGACTTATTATGCCAT
>NW_026369353.1:176-485 GCF_001194135.2 Octopus bimaculoides | reverse complement strand
AAAATGACATTTCTCGGAACGCACTGAGAATGGATAGATATATATTATTTGGATTCTCTTATTCCTATTTGTACCTTCACAAATATATTTTTGTCTCTGTTTATTTGCGTGTTCTCATTTAATATGCTCTCATTAGTAAATTACTCAGTATATATGTGAGTGTGTGTATGTGTGTGTGTATATATATATGTATGTAAGTATGTATGTATACACATTTACATATATATATTTATATATATGCACACACACACACACACACACACACATATTCATACACACACGCGCGCGCGCACATACACACACCGCACA
>NW_026369353.1:0-166 GCF_001194135.2 Octopus bimaculoides | reverse complement strand
CACACACACACACACATATTCATACACACACGCGCGCGCGCACATACACACACCGCACACGCACACACTCATGCATATATGTGCAAATACTTTCACTTGTGTGTGCATAGATTCATCTTTCTATATCTTTATCTCTCTCTTTCTCTCTCACACACACACACACACA
>NW_026369352.1:0-287 GCF_001194135.2 Octopus bimaculoides | reverse complement strand
ACATACATACATACATACATACATACATACATACATGCACACACACACACGAACGAAACCTACGTACACATCATAAGTAAAACTTATATATACACTCACACATTCACACACCTAATATGAATGATATAGAAAGATAAACAAAATACCAAGAAAGTACAATCAGAAGAATGGAACATTTTTTTTTTCAAGATCATATGAATTATTATATTAATTAATATGTGAAATGTTTAATTACTAATTACCATTAATATCATCATCATAATTATTATTATTTTTTTTTTTTTTTC
>NW_026369351.1:0-599 GCF_001194135.2 Octopus bimaculoides | reverse complement strand
TGAACCCGGGACCATGTGGTTCGTAAGCAAGCTACTTAGCACACAGCCACTCCTGCATCTAGAGAAAGAAACCTTGCTGTTTCTAGCAATGCGTACATTTTTTGAGGGGCCTTTAAAATACTCTTGTGGCTCCCTAATTATTTTATTTCATGGACCCCAGTTGAGAACCACCGATCTGGGCCCCCTTTTTCTCTCAGCAACCTTTAAATTACTACTACTACTACCCCCCATCCTTCCACTTTCCAAGATGTCTGTCTGCAGCCCTTTGCTAAATGAACCCCTTTCCGCTGTTGATCTGCAGGGTACAAAAGCTCAATATTTGGCAGCGAAGGCCCTGAAGAAGCAGTCTTGGAGATTCCACACCAAATACATGATGTGGTTCCAGAGACACGAGGAGCCAAAAACCATCACAGAAGATTACGAACAGGTAAACATCTCACCTGCTTTCCTTTTTATACTATTCACCAATCTGAGTATCACTTGTCTATCTATCTGACCATCTCTCTCTCTCTCTCTCCATCTGTGTGTCTGTCTGTCTACTTATCTATTTTTTTGTCTCTGTCTTTCTGTCTGTTTGTCTATCTTTCTTATTTCTATAT
>NW_026369350.1:0-347 GCF_001194135.2 Octopus bimaculoides | reverse complement strand
ACGTTATAAAACTAAAACTACTGAACAATAATAATAATAATAATAATAATTACCCTCAATGAAGTCTTTTGAGATCATACAGCCCTTTTTCTCACTAATCTTACGTACAAATTCATATGTTAACTGTGATTTAAAGTCTTTAGTGTTTTTGACATTCAGCATCACCATACTTAGTGGTCTGTTCCTGGTTGAGGGACATAAATTTTTCAGGGTATTGTAAGAGGACCCAGCTATTTGAAAGTGGTTTTCTTCACAGAAGTTTATAGTCCAACCAGCTAATATTTCTCTGTAAAATAGGAAAACAATAACATATAAGACAAAAAAATGGAACTTGGAAAAAAAAAAAA
>NW_026369349.1:0-405 GCF_001194135.2 Octopus bimaculoides | reverse complement strand
TATATATAATATATATATGTATATATATTATATATATATATAATATATATGTGCATACATACATATATATATATATATAATATATATGTGCATACATACATATATATATATATAATATATATGTGCATACATACATATATATATATATAATATATATGTGCATACATATATATATATATATATATATATATATATATCTGTAAGTGTATATATATTCATATATATATATATATATATATATATGTGTATAATACACGCACATACACATACATACACATATACATACAAATATCTGTTATATGCACACATGTATCTATTTATCTATATAGATATGCAGGGCAGGGAATCGTCAATTAGTAATAATCTGTAGTTTTGAAATCAGTAGTTCTTTGACTGCTATTTCTG
>NW_026369348.1:0-233 GCF_001194135.2 Octopus bimaculoides | reverse complement strand
CACATACATATACTTACATACATTTGTACATACATATACATACACACTCATGCACATGCATGCACATACACATATACACACACATATACACACACATATACACACACACACATTATCTAGTATCCTGAAGTTTTCATAGTGTGGAGCAGGCTCTTCAGAGAAATCATTACACATACATATGTAATAGGTGTATCTATCTATCTATCTATCTATCTATCTATCTATCTATCTAT
>NW_026369347.1:0-210 GCF_001194135.2 Octopus bimaculoides | reverse complement strand
ATGTGTGTGTTTTATATGTGTGTGTTTGTGCATTTCTCTCTGTGTGGGTGGGGGTATTTATATATAATTCTTAAACAAGAATATTGTTGAAATTGTTACTGTCAATAATATTCGTGTTTAAGAATAATAATCTATCCTCTACAAACGTATAGAGTATCCACCCCACCACACACATACATACATACATACATACATACATACATACATACA
>NW_026369346.1:0-212 GCF_001194135.2 Octopus bimaculoides | reverse complement strand
TGCAGCAGCCTCGGTTTCAGAGGACCTCAGCTCTTTAATGCCCTGCCAAACATTTGAGAGACCTGCAAGACATGGATATAGAGACACAGTTTAGGGCAGCGATGTCAAATTCTTTTATACACCAGATGTGCCATCAAAACTCTTTATTGGACTATATCAGGTGGAGAAGAGCCATGCAAGGAACGTGAAGAAAGCACAGCATAAAGACGGAA
>NW_026369345.1:612-1729 GCF_001194135.2 Octopus bimaculoides | reverse complement strand
ACACAGAATAATTCCATTTTCTCTTACGCTTCTTGTAACTAGTAATTTGCTATGAAACTATATGTTAGCTTCGGATTGGTGAAAAAAGAAAAAAGAATGAAGTCATTGTATCTCTACTAATAAAACATGTGTTTATTGTCTTGTACATATTTGTGGCTGAGTGAAAATCTTAATACTGATGGATTTATTGGTCAAGATTAGAATATGTAACAAACGTTTAGCGTTGATGGTTGTAATGCAAACAGAAACGACATGGAGAGATGCTTTAGTGTCCAAACGATGTAACAATGCTAATAATAACTATATCACATCGAATCCAGAGTCAATGTTCTACGTAAAGGAACAGAAACGAAGAGCTTAACACGCTTAACGGTAGCAGTAAAAAGTCGCTAAACCACTATGCAGCATAATTGTTATAGGAGAAAAAAAATACAGGTAAAAGCAAATGTATGATAATTTAAGCACGTATAAGATTGTACATCACATATTGTTGTGTAAAAAGTACTCATTTACCTTCATTCTCAATATTTTCATTTTGATCAAAATGTCTGTTACTCCAGCCAACCTAACTATTATAATTTCATTTTCCCTCACCGAAATTTAACGTCTCGGACTGCCACTCATTACCTCTTCATCTGTTGTTTCAGTTTCCTTCTATTAAAAGTGACTGTGAACAGATATAGACTTGTAATACTTTCAAAGCTAGCTATTACTCGCAATAGTATAACACTGTCGGTGTTAGTGGTGTCTTTAAATATTTTAATTGCTAAAAGAAAATGTCTTTTGTACCTCCATTGTTATTCTGTCTGCCCCACTTTCTAACTTATATGTTATCTTCATTCACTAATGCTTTGTCTTTTGTGATAAATACAAACACAAAGACGCATACACTTACAAAATACTACAGGATTCCACGCAGTTTCAGTGTACCAGATTTTTTCACAAAGTATTGTCGACCCGAAGTTATAGGAGAAGTCAGTTGCTCAAGGTGTCATGCTAGACGCTATATGTGAAACACAAAGTCATGCTAGACGCTATATGTGAAACACAAAGTCATGCTAGACGCTATATGTGAAACACAAAGTCATGCTAGACGCTATATGTGAAACACAAAGTA
>NW_026369345.1:0-544 GCF_001194135.2 Octopus bimaculoides | reverse complement strand
AGTCATGCTAGACGCTATATGTGAAACACAAAGTCATGCTAGACGCTATATGTGAAACACAAAGTCATGCTAGACGCTATATGTGAAACACAAAGTCATGCTAGACGCTATATGTGAAACACAAAGTATGATATATGTAATCAAACAAAGTTTGCTTTTTTAGAAGCGTTAAGATGTATTGAAATATACAGATATGGAAATAATTTATTCTCAAACGTAGAATAATGCTGAACAGCCTAAATAGAATAGAACATCCATATATTACTAAATTAATAAGTTCAAAAATTGCAGAAGAATTTGTCAGTGGGCAGTTTAGCTTAAAAGTAAAGCACTTGACCGGCAATCCCAGAGATTTGAACTCGAGTTTCATGGCAGGCCGCAAACAAATTTTTCTACAATATATGGATGTTCTATTCTGTTTATGTTGTTCAGCATTATTCTGTGTTCGAGAATAAATTATATGTCTAGTTCGAATAGAGACAGCTGATGAAGGAATATTCCAGGTGGCTTTCCGTTTTCCTATGTGTTCGTTCCGTTGTCTGTA
>NW_026369344.1:0-2138 GCF_001194135.2 Octopus bimaculoides | reverse complement strand
TATTAAAGAAATATAGAAAGTGAAATTTAAACTCACCTAGTTGAACCATCCACTCAATTGAAATGCTTGCAGATGTATTGTTTACGATTAACATCCAATCCATACAGGTGAAACGCTTTCGAAGTACTCATTAATACCATAAACAGTTTAATGTGCATAATAAGAATGTATGCTACACTTGCCTAGAGAGCAACACATCTAGTATTGCACAAGGAAAATCAGGCCCTAGAACATTGTAACTTTAGACATGCGCATGCATATAGTATTGCTGGAATCAAATCACACTTATACAGAATGGATTTTTCTTCTTTGAAAATATAGCGTACATAGAATATCTCAGTTCAGCTTTTAATATTCACAGGTATTACACAATATATATGGAGGCTCGTGGCTTAGTCAGTAGTGTGTTGCACACGTGATTCTAAGTTTATGTTTCGAATCCTGGACTGAGCGGTATATTGTTCTTGAACAAAACATTTCATTTCACATTTCACTTGTGCAGTCAACTGTCAATAATGCGCAATCCTACAACGGAACGATTTCTCATCCAGGTGAGAATATTTATACAACAGCATCTGGAAACCGGCTTTATGTGACTATCGCCCGGGTAGGAAATTTCATACATCTGACTCAGTATTTAAGCTAATGATTTTGGTGGCACTTCTTATTCTTCATATACACTTCTTGAAGCTTATAGACATAGAGGATTCTAAATAGCAGTGAGATGTTTTATATTCTATCTCCTAAAACATTCAGCCAATTCCATATATTAACACTTGCATTTGTCTGTGTATTTTTAAAACTGGACCCAAGTTTGTCAATGCAAGTGATACTGTGAGATAATACGGCTAAAGTGTGCAGAATAAAGCAAGAATATCTCTCTTAATAGGTTGTATGAACAAAGTACTGATTTGGGGCAACAAAATTTCCACTGCTAAATGGTAAGGCAGCATAGTATTGCAACTGACGCTAAATATTGACCAAGCTACTTTATATTCACATGGTAGTATCCGCAAACGTACGAGTGTGGGGAAGCAAGATTGTACAGTAGCGCTCTATGGTTCATCGATGTCTTTAACTAGCAGTTATTCAAACCAAGGTTAGTGTTTCTCTTATTCATGAAACCATTACAGTTCAAAATATGTAAGTACTTCTAGGGACACATTAAACTTAATATGAAATGTTATAAACTTCCACCGAAAGATTAAGTTATGTGTGACTTATCAAACAGCAATATACTAACTGGCTGAATCAATTTGATGTGAATTACGTAGTTATAGGAAGCCGAAGGTAGTTATTTTATGAAAGAGCTTTATAGCAAAAGTATTTTATCTTCTTGGATCTTATGAAACGATAAAAAGGATAGATTCATGAAAAGGTAAAGAAGATCTAACCAAATCTAATTAGTATTAAGTTTCTTCGGAGACTTTTCCCTAAAGCAATGATTTATTTCTTTCTTGTATTTTATCGTCAAACTTGAAGACCTGTCCTAAACATTAATGCGCAATATCTGAATTGAGTTGTGCAGTAATGTTTAAAATCGGTTCTTTCATCTTCATGTATGCCTATACTGACGGGAATTAATCACTAACGGGATAATTTAATATTCCTATGCCGTCTTTTCTGTCAAAGTAAGTGAGAGATTTACGTTTGCTTCAACCAACAATTTTAATTATATGTCAAAAGCCAATCGCAGTTGTAGAAAGGTAAAGAGGTCGTTCAGATTTCTCTTAAATATAATCGGTAACGAGCATTCTTAAAATATTTCAAGAGATAAGGATTTAAACATCGACCGGCAACAAACGTTTGTTGTTGACACACGCATTTATATATGTGTGTTAGTTTGCAAGTTTTGGTGTGTTCCTATCAGCGTTTGTGCTATTTCAGTTGCTCATTAAACAGTTACTGTGAATACAGCGTAAAGAGCCGTGTGTTCCTGTTAATTGCCGATATTTCTTTAAATTTCTGTATTAGACTTGCAATGTGAGAGGTATACAATCGCGTGGGTTTTGTAGGTCACATTTTTGCGTGTGCATGTGTCTATACAGATACATAATATACATATACACACACACACACACACACATAAATATATATATATATATATGTATGTATATATGTGTATATATATATATATA
>NW_026369343.1:0-397 GCF_001194135.2 Octopus bimaculoides | reverse complement strand
ATTTCGCGCCTTTAGCAGAAGACACTGACGGAAGTACAGCTATTTTCAGTTTACTTTCGGAGGACACTACCCCTTACGGCATTCTTGAATATGAACAGATGTGTTATTTCACCGACTTAACGCCGTAATCTTCGGGATTACATTAAACTATCATAGCGAATAACATTATACTCTATTGACGAAAATTGTCTGTGTAACCTCCTGACAACCTTTATCGCGGTACACTTCTACTCATTTATGTAATAATAAGTCCAATGGCTTTCCTTGACTCCTCAATACAACAATTGTCTACTCTCATTGCAACACAAATAAATTATGATGTTTCTTTTAATTTACACTTCTGATGCATTTTCTCAATGTCACACAAATGCAAGTCTTTTATTGACTTCCCCATACA
>NW_026369342.1:0-278 GCF_001194135.2 Octopus bimaculoides | reverse complement strand
CGACCCCAGGACTTATTCTTTGTAAGCCTAGTACTTATTCTATTGTCTCTTCCGCCGACCCGCTAAGTCACGGGGACGTAAACACACGAACATCGGTTGTCAAGGGAAGGTGAGGGGGCAAACATAGACACACAAATACATACATATATACATATATACAACGGGTCATTTTTCACAGGAATTTTCAATGGACGGATAACTGAAGAGATGTTGGCGTGGGTTCCTACTCCGGCATCCGAAACTCGGAGTTTTATCAGGGCTACCGAATAAGTGTCACA
>NW_026369341.1:0-229 GCF_001194135.2 Octopus bimaculoides | reverse complement strand
AGTGGTGATACTTTCTCCCTGAAATATTCCTCTTCTGATGTTCACTGTATCCAATGACCTTCCTGTAGACGTTAACTCATTTTAGCAGTCTTTGTACACTTTCTACCACTCAAAATAGCTACATATAGTTCCTTATCCAATTGTGAAACACCATATCATAGGTCTTTTTGTAATCTAGACAGGCCACTCCTAGTCCCGTTAATCTTCTGCAATTCTTTAATATCATCTT
>NW_026369340.1:0-244 GCF_001194135.2 Octopus bimaculoides | reverse complement strand
TTATATTCAATGTTGACCTCTCCTATCTACAAAAATTTCTGGCAGAGAATTTTTGGGAAAGAGTGAAATAGTTTGCAAAAATGATTTTTTTTTTTTTAACATAATCATAATTAACTCATCAAAACATATAAGGAAACAAAGTTAAATGGCAGGTGGAGGTAGATTCAGAGATTCTAGTTTGAGGTGAATAGTTTTGTTTGTCCCAAATGAATCAACGGATCTAAACACCAAAATGGTAAAATAT
>NW_026369339.1:0-286 GCF_001194135.2 Octopus bimaculoides | reverse complement strand
AGTCTTCATTTGTGTATGTGTGTGTATGTGTGCTTGTCTGTTCATATAACCCATGTACCTATCCGTCCGTATGTTTATCTGTTTACTTACATATCCATATGCTTACATACATGTGCATATACATATATACATACATCTACCTACATAACAGCCCACTAACAATTCTACTCTACCTGTATAGACTGTGGGTATGGGGGTATGATATCTACTACATATATTTCTTATTTAGTATTCGAGAAGTTTCATTTATGAGGACGTACTCCTGTATTTGTCTGAGTGTTGGGTT
>NW_026369338.1:0-226 GCF_001194135.2 Octopus bimaculoides | reverse complement strand
TATATATATATATATATACATATGTGTGTGTGTATATATATATATACATACACACACGCACGCACTTCATTTTTGTATTTAGTTTGCAAGCTATTTGATGTGAATTTGTCTGTTGAAGACACAAGGAGATAAATTATATATATATAAACTATATACACACACACATGCACACACGCACACACACACACACAGATGTTTATATAAGACTGTTGGTCGCGGCTTTGGT
>NW_026369337.1:0-401 GCF_001194135.2 Octopus bimaculoides | reverse complement strand
GAGAGAGAGAGAGAGAGAGAGAGAGGGAGAGGGAAAGAGGGGGAGTGGGAGGGAGAGGTAGGGGAGAGAGGTTAAAAACTCAAAACAAATGGAAATTGTAAAAAGAAATCTTCATAGAATATAAAAACAACATCAGAATCCTAACAACAACAAACAACAAACAACAACTACAACAACAACAACAACATTATCAACAACAGCACTCATAATGCATTTGATAAGGAAATTGAGTTGGAGTAGTTGGCAATCTGGCAAAAGAGTAAAACGTTTCAATAATGTTATGTTTCCGTAATGGGCGAGCAAAGGTATTCTTTAATGACTTTAAGACATCGGGTTTACGCTGCTTTTTTCCAATTATTACTATTATTATTATTATTATTATTATTATTATTATTATTATT
>NW_026369336.1:516-705 GCF_001194135.2 Octopus bimaculoides | reverse complement strand
CTATCTATTTCCCTATCTGTTTATCTATCGATCGATCTATCTCCCTATTTATTTGTCTATCTGTCTCCTTATCTATTTGTTTATCTATCTATCTCTGTCTATGTCTCCCTATCTATTTGTCTATCTATCTATTTATCTCCCTATCTGTCTATCTATCTATCTCCCTGTCTATATATCTGTCTATCTGCC
>NW_026369336.1:319-506 GCF_001194135.2 Octopus bimaculoides | reverse complement strand
CTATCTGTCTATCTATCTATCTCCCTGTCTATATATCTGTCTATCTGCCTATCTATCTGTCTGTCTCTGTCTATCTCTGTCTCTCATTATGTCTGTCTATGCCTTTCTATTTCTATGTCTATCTCTGTGTGTATCTCTGTCTATCTCTATGACTATCTCTGTCTATCTCTTTGTCTGTCTGTGTCTA
>NW_026369336.1:0-309 GCF_001194135.2 Octopus bimaculoides | reverse complement strand
TCTAATCTGTCTGTGTCTATCTCTTTGTCTGTCTGTCTATCTCTTTGTCTGTCTGTCTATCTCTATCTGTCTGTTTCTGTCAATCTCTGTCTATGTCTATCTCTGTTTATCTCTGTCCATGTCTATCTCTGTGTCTATCTGTCTGTGTCTATCTCTGTCTGAGTCTATCTCTGTCTGAGTCTATCTCTGTCTGAGTCTATCTCTGCCTGTGTCTATCTCTGTTTGAGTCTATCTCTTTGTCTCTCTGTCAATGTTTATCTCTATCAATGTCTATCTATTCATCATCAATTTAAACCAGTGGTCTAGCAT
>NW_026369335.1:0-494 GCF_001194135.2 Octopus bimaculoides | reverse complement strand
TGTATGGATATATTATATAAAGGTTTAGAAAACTCTGGTGGGTTGTCATTTATATCTGTTATAGAAATATTTATATTTAAAACACCTTGTTTTGCTGGTGAACCTCCATCCTTAGCTATGACTTGTAATAAATATGTGTCTTTGATTTCTCTGTCTAATGATTCTTTTAAAACTATTTTAAGCGAAGAAATTCCATCAGCTCTTTTAGACACTGACAGAGAGAATGGTTCTCCATTCTTTGATTTTAATTTATATTGTATTAAAGAATTTTGAAATCCAACATCCTTGTCAATAGCATTTGGTAATGATCTTTTTGAACCTTTTGAAATATCCTCTACAAGCTGCATATTGATTTTAATCTTGGGAAATTTTGGTTCATGATCATTGACATCTTCTATTATTATTTTGATTTTTAATATTTTTGAAACACTTGTTCCTTTATTAACAACAACTTTCATAGTTCTAGAACATTCTTTGTTGAATGTACAGAGATC
>NW_026369334.1:0-329 GCF_001194135.2 Octopus bimaculoides | reverse complement strand
TCAACTTCATGACAGTAGCTGCTACAGTTGGCAGAAGGCTCCCGTGGTAGGCCTGGTCCTCCAACTGGTTTTTATCCAAGGCCTTGGCAACATTAGACATCACCTAGGTGTACTCAGTCAGGAAGCTGACATCAGAATCAGTGATGGTCAGCATTTTCAGGTGTGTCATCACACTGTGGACAGCTCCCCTCTTCTTCTCCAGTAGGTTGTTCTGGACAACAACAGAGTCATAGGCAAAGTTCCATCTGGTACTGTTGGGTACTTCCTCTTCAGTGCATCCAGAATGCTGTCTGCTGCCACTGTGCTGCAGCTCTGCAGATTCCACAGCT
>NW_026369333.1:0-269 GCF_001194135.2 Octopus bimaculoides | reverse complement strand
AAGAGGGGGCTGAGGACGGAACCTTGGTGGACCCCTACCTCTACCCGGATGATGAATTAATGATTTATATCATTTCATTAATATTATAATATTGGATTTATAATACTTTATTTCTCTATGTTAGCTTTTGCAAATATGGACATACATTCAACTTACTGACACAAGTATAGGTTCTATTTTCAAGAAAATCATGTATGTGTGCATGTGTGTGTACATGCACGTGCACACACAATAAATGACAAAAATAAAAACACAAGAGACTAAGTGAA
>NW_026369332.1:0-212 GCF_001194135.2 Octopus bimaculoides | reverse complement strand
AAGAATCCTTTGCACAGCCTAGTTGTCAGCATCTTGTGATGAGGGCGTAGGGTTTGGTTATCCTGACTTACACAACACTGGAAGTAAAGGGAGACAACAACTGTAGCGTTACTGCAACAGTGTGTAGTGGTTACACTACAACACAGACTGCAGTGGTAGGTACACTACAACACTGACTGCCATGCTAGGTACATTACACTGCAGTGATGCAC
>NW_026369331.1:0-200 GCF_001194135.2 Octopus bimaculoides | reverse complement strand
ATATATATATATATAACTACAACAAATATATAATTCAAATTTGCATCTGAATGTATAACCATGAATGCTAGGTAGGTTAACTGGAAGAAAATTCTTGAATTTTTGCAATTGTTAGTTGACTCAGTACAGAATTTACTATGCAAGTGTGTGTGTGTGTGTGTGTGTAAAAGAGAGAGAGAGAGTGTGTGTGTGTATGTGTA
>NW_026369330.1:0-283 GCF_001194135.2 Octopus bimaculoides | reverse complement strand
TTCACTCTTTCCATTTTTCCAAGCGTCAGGTTAATGGAGCATTCCAGGTAATTATAAACGAAACTTGAGAGGTGGTGCCAATCCTGAAAATTTAGTTCCTAAATATGTCCGGAAA
This sequence comes from Octopus bimaculoides, assembly GCF_001194135.2. Lineage (NCBI taxonomy): Eukaryota > Metazoa > Mollusca > Cephalopoda > Octopoda > Octopodidae > Octopus > Octopus bimaculoides. The sequence continues at coordinate 168 of NW_026369330.1, read as the reverse complement.
AGTTGATATTAAAACGATGATGTTATATCAAAACACACACACACACCTTTTTATCTTTTACTCGTTTCAATCATTAGACTGCGGTTTTGCAGGGGCACTGATCCCAGTACTTAATTTCTCTTATTTCTTTACTGCCCGCAAGGGGCTACACACAGAGGGGACAAACAA
>NW_026369329.1:0-527 GCF_001194135.2 Octopus bimaculoides | reverse complement strand
ATATATATATATATATATATATATATATATATATACATTTACATATACATGGATATATAAAGAAAAAAGTTCTTGTGTATATACAAGTATGCTGCTTCCTCTATATATTATATTACAGCGTGTAATTTCTGAAGTATTGTTTCTAAAGCAAACCTATAATTGATGCTTTCGTGCGAGTAGACAACAATGGTCTAATGAGAGCGTTGGCGGGAAAGACGTTGTGATAGATTACGTAATTAGATCCAAACGAAATCATATTCCAATGCAAAAAATGCTATATCGGTATGCATAAACTACACCATGTAATATTTATTTGCAATATTGTTGTTGTTCTTCTTCTTGCTGTCTATTCATATGATTCCAAATTGGTTTTAGGGTTTTAATCTATAACGAGGATTTTTTTTTTTGTAACGATTTCAGAAACTTTCATATCTTGTGTACACGTATAAACACCTAGATGTATATATGTATATATTTATATATACATACATACGTACATATACACACACTCATATATATATATATAT
>NW_026369328.1:0-312 GCF_001194135.2 Octopus bimaculoides | reverse complement strand
TTGAGAGGAATTCTTTGGGGTTTGTATAATTCACTTTTGGAAACATGGGTCTTTTGCTCAACATCCTTAAAAAACCTTATTCGGGGACCTTTTGAGCGAGATGGGCTACTCGATCTGAAGACAATTCTAACTAGGCCCCATCTCCGAGGTCATGCGCTGTTTATCTTGATATGAGATCATCATGTCACGCACATATGGTTGTGATGCATGTGCCTAGTGTACCCTTATCAGACGGTAGTCATGATGGGTATAATGGGCTCCATATATTTTACCTCAGTCTCATCTCACTCACGACTACTACTACTACTACTA
>NW_026369327.1:0-331 GCF_001194135.2 Octopus bimaculoides | reverse complement strand
CATGAGCAGAAGTAGTGGGGGAGCATCATAGCCACGTGTTGAGAAGGATTCTTTGGGATTTAAATAAACGTAACAAAAGCAAAGTTTGAAGGTAATATTAGCCATTTTTCATCCTTTGTAGGGGTAAGCAAATTGGAAATAACAGTTCCTACCCAAGGACAAAAATCGTCTTACACAGTGTAATATTGAGAACCGATTCAAAAATTAAGGTCTCGCTGAGAGTAGATGGTTGATTCTAAATGAATCGAAGTTGCTGGAAAGTTAATACGTCCCATTTATAGATTCATCTCTTCCTTACGAGGAAACATAACCTTGAAAGTATATTTTAGTT
>NW_026369326.1:330-704 GCF_001194135.2 Octopus bimaculoides | reverse complement strand
TATGACCACAAGTCTGCTGCCCTAACCACTGGGCCATTGCGCCTCCACTAATCCTTTCACATAGTCCTATAGAAAAAAAAAATCACAAGATGTCAAGTCAGGCAAAATGCTTAGCAGCATTTCACTTGTCTTGACGTTCAGAGTTCAAATTCTGCTGAGGTCAGCTTCGTCTTTCATCGTTTCGGAGTTGATAAAATGAGTACCAGTTATGCACTGGGGATCAATGTAATCAACTTCATTCGCCCAAAACTGCTGGACTTGTGCCAAATTTGAAACCAATGTTATGTCTGGCAGAGTAATCTGAATGCTAAACAGCAGTAACCCAATGGATTTAATCCGGTCCTCCACTGTAAGGTTTTGCCCCCCCCCCCCCC
>NW_026369326.1:0-320 GCF_001194135.2 Octopus bimaculoides | reverse complement strand
CAATGGATTTAATCCGGTCCTCCACTGTAAGGTTTTGCCCCCCCCCCCCCCCACAACATATAAAAGTAGTAGCATCAACTACAACAATCCGTTCCTTCAGCGGTGTTGGTCATATGCAAGAGTTTATTTTGCAGCAGTATTAATCCAATCAGAAGCCTGTTGTTGCTGTTATTGTTGTTGTACATGGAAGATGATTTTTTGTTGTTGTTGTTGTTGTTAATGCTGGTGGTGTTTTTGTGTTTTGGTTTGTAGTGTTGGTGTTATAGTTACTGTTGATGTTTTTTGTTAGCAGCAGTGGTGTTGTTGTTGTTGTTGTTGCT
>NW_026369325.1:0-220 GCF_001194135.2 Octopus bimaculoides | reverse complement strand
GTATATATATAGATGTACATGTAATATGTACACATATATATACACATATACATCCATACGTATATACACCCATACACACACATACACACACATATACGTAGGTGCAGGTGTGACTGTGTGGTAAGAAACAGCTTGGTTCCAAAACACATGGTCTTAGGTTCAGTACCACTGTGTTGTGACTTGGCATGTGTCTTCTGCTATAGCCTCAGACCAACCAAAG
>NW_026369324.1:0-315 GCF_001194135.2 Octopus bimaculoides | reverse complement strand
GTGAGAAGGTATTCTTGAGTTCCCTTCTAGCAATGGCAACTGGATAGTTTTTTGACTGATCCACAAGCTGTACCTGGTGTTATCTTAACTTGCACAGGCCTGAGCCTCTATGTCTAATTTCACCCTTCATCTGAGCTCTTGAGCAAAAAAGTAAATAGTTGCATATAGAGCTCAAAAGTAATGATTCCAAGCAAACTAATGGAGAGAATCCCATCAAAATTCAAGAGAATAGCAACAATAGGCCTATCTCTCAACTACAATATTTATTCCCCAGAGTCCCTACTTTTCTCATCACTTTTACTGGTTTGATACCTG
>NW_026369322.1:0-471 GCF_001194135.2 Octopus bimaculoides | reverse complement strand
TACATACATACATACATACATACATACATACATACATATGTATACATGTGCATGTGTGTGGGTGTTTGGGGGTGTATATGTATGTGTATATGTGTATATAATTTCAGGTAAGCAATTTTATTCGAAATAAGATCCTAATTTACAAAGAGTTTACATAAACAAACGACCTGCAGAGCTATCGTTCTGGAAGCTTCCTCGACCCAATCTCTTATCTTCACAAAACCTCGAAAATGAAGAAAGGGAGCAGGCATCATTTTTTGAAGGAAATCAATGTTGTTGTTGTTGTTGTTGTTGTTGTTGTTGTTGTTGTTGCTGTTGTTATTTTAGTATACTGACGTCAACAATTTAACTCTACCCGAGGTCAACTTTCTTAGAAACAAGCGAATCAGAACAGATTGATGTGCAGTAGAAGAGTAGCTGCAACAGCAGTAGCAGCAGTAGCAGTAGCAGCAGTAGCAGCAGCAGCAGCAG
>NW_026369321.1:0-287 GCF_001194135.2 Octopus bimaculoides | reverse complement strand
CGCATGGCTCGGTGGTTAGGTGTATTCGGCTCACGATCGCAAGGTCGCGAGGTCGCAAGGTCACAAGGTTGCAAGGTCGCGAGGTCGCAAGGTCGCGAGGTCGTAAAATTAATGTGCAAGTGGCTGGGCATCCCACAAACATGCGTACCCTTAACGTAATTCTCAGAGGGACATTCGGCGTGACACGAGAAATGAAGTGCCTTGCTCAAGGACACAACGCGTCGCTGGGAATCGAAATCGCGACCTTGCGATCGTGAGCCGAATACACCTAACCACCGAGCCATGCG
>NW_026369320.1:0-415 GCF_001194135.2 Octopus bimaculoides | reverse complement strand
GATAGATAGATAGATAGATAGATAGATAGATAGATATCAAATGGGATAGGAGGATATAGATACAGAGAGATAAATCTGGAAATATCTTCTCTATATTTGTGAGTGTTAGTGTGTTTGTGCTTACGAACTGACTGTCGAAACTTTACATAACTTCACTAAATATTTTTCCATTGCCTAATTGATTGGGGAAATCGATAAAAAAATAGAACGGAAAATCGGTGAAATACACAATAGGAAAAGTAAATTATGAATAGAAACACCAATAAAAACCCATCAAAATACTAAGAAAATATGGGGAGAAACAACCAAACAATATGAAATTCGTTCGCAGATGTGTGAATAGGTGTATTTTCCCAAATATATTACACCTAGTACGTGGAAGAAAAAATGTCTGACAACGTTAAGACATCGTATC
>NW_026369319.1:0-375 GCF_001194135.2 Octopus bimaculoides | reverse complement strand
AAACTCACAGTTTGTAGGGAATAGATGTTTGTCGATCGTATTTGAAAAAGGTGTGTGACTATATATTATTTTTTTGTTGTTATCATGGTGAAGGATGAGTTAGAAATAACTTACAATTCCCGCCAATTAGAATGAGGTATGTATGTATATATGTATGTAGTATTAAAATGAAACCATTAAAGTGAAACTGTCATTACAGTATCGAAATGTGATTGTTTCAGTTTTGATACTGAAATAGGTCTCTTTTACTGTCAGTGTTTCTCCTTCCTTTCTATTTTTATTTGTCGTTGGATTGTTGGTAAAGGTTCATAAGAGAACGTAGGAGTTGAAAGGATTTGTAGAAAGAGGAAGTAGAACGAGGAAATTAGATTTTAC
>NW_026369318.1:0-343 GCF_001194135.2 Octopus bimaculoides | reverse complement strand
CAGAGTTTTTAAACTGGACAGGTTTTGGAATGTTTCAGCTTTGATTTCATCGAGACCATTATAAGGCAAATTCCTGGAACATAAAATTGAGATAAAATGAACTTTTATCGGACAGATTTGTGGCAGCATATGACATATTTCGAGTAAGGACTTAGACTATAGAAGACACCAAGAGTTGATTACTGTTCTGTTGAAGTTGATAATGATGATGATGTCGTTCAAGTTTGTGCAACTTACCGCCATAGTCTATGGTAATGAATGAATTTGAAGATAAAGTGGACTTATTGCGGTAGTCTGTGGCAATGAATGAAGTTAATGATAAGGTTGAAGATGAACTTGACAA
>NW_026369317.1:0-908 GCF_001194135.2 Octopus bimaculoides | reverse complement strand
TGAGAAATCATGACCAAATTTATCACGCCACATAAATCCAATCGAGAATATTTTTCAGTTATATTTTGTTGTAAATATTCCATGAAAATTAAGATTTGGCCGGCATTCTGGCTTAAGCACGCTAGTCATATAACTTTAAAAAATTTCTTGGGAATTTTCAGAAAATTTTGCGAATTTGTTTTCTACACATAGGATTTCATAAGATTATGAAAACAAAATTTAATTTTTTAAATCCTACCACATCCTAAAATTCCACTCTTTCGAATTTTGTTTTTTAATCAGTTTAAAATGACAGTCCGAAATTTTTTTTTATTTTATGGGGGAGAAAGACATTCAAAAACATCAATACGTCAGAGTGATAACGAAACGAGAATATTGGGTTGGTCGAGAGATGTACTAGAAATAACAGCTAAATCGTCCTTAAATCAGAAATTTTTTTGGTTTGTTTCATAACCGTATGAATTCCTGTGTATAGAACACAAATTCACAACCGCCTTGTCCGCCACTGAATAAAAAAAAAAACACACAAACACAAACATGAGCGAAGAAACAGGAAAGAAAAAACATCAATTCAACAAGTGGCCGCGCACCACAAGGCTTAACGCAACTTAGGGAAGCAACGGCTTCATTTCGCAGGAATGCCGCTAGCGATGGCGAGGTTAAGGCGTTGTAGCAGGAGTATTATTGGTATCAAACAAACTTTCTTTCCATGAGTTTTTAACACGGTTTATCGTGGCCTGAAAAATGAATATAGTGAGTACATTACAATTTACATTCCTTATTTTATCATGACAAGAGTGTCAGATTCGGAAAATATTTCACAAAAATTTCGCATATTTACATACTACAAAAGGTAATTGGCAACAAAAAGTAATTAACGACAATCTAAAAGACTAATTAATTGTATG
>NW_026369316.1:0-215 GCF_001194135.2 Octopus bimaculoides | reverse complement strand
TATATATATATGTATATATGTATATATATATATATATATATATAAATATAAATAAATATATATATATGTATATATATAAATGTAAATAAATTTGTAATTTTTAAGTGATCTCATATGCGATCACTGGTAGGTAATAGGTTAAGCTTGGTTTCTAAATCTACTGAAGAATGATCCATTAAAAAGTATCTACTTCTTTAGTATATCGATAAAAAAGC
>NW_026369315.1:0-460 GCF_001194135.2 Octopus bimaculoides | reverse complement strand
AATCCACAGTCACATATAGAAAAACTTAATAAGTAAATACACTAAAAAGAGCTATAATAAAATACGAAGTAATAATTATTAAAATAATTATCTCTCGTTGCTCACCTATTTTCTACTTCCTCCCCTTGTTTCTCCCTCTACCACTCTCTCTCTTCCTAACCCCTCGCTGGTCACATGTGTCCACTTACTAATTCTTTTCTTCCTTGGCTATCGCCGAGCAAACACGCGAACTTACTTCATCCCGCTTCCAGTTCGTTGCTTCACAGCATTCAACATACACATAGTTTTTCATGTCTGGCCGTATAGCCTTTTCTGTTTGTTTTCCTGTCTTGTTTTCTTTTCCGTTTGTTTTCCTGTCTTATTTTCTGTCCGCTACTACATTCCTCCATGGTACAAGTTTAATTTGTGTATACAAGTTTAATTTGTGTATACAAATTTAATTTGTGGTCCGTGGGAAGAG
>NW_026369314.1:0-535 GCF_001194135.2 Octopus bimaculoides | reverse complement strand
CTCCTTCATTGGAATTTCAACATCAACAACAGGGTATTTTTATTTGTATGATAAACTTCTGGAAAGTTTTACAAATTTTATATTTCCAGTGATGGATTGGATCTGTAGTTTCTGAATCAGCTTTCTCCTTTCTGGTTTTGAGAAGCCTAATTTCTCAAGATTGGTATTTAGGCAGTGTGTTACATATCCCAGGGCCCCAATAATTACAGGCATAAACCTGAACGTATAATCTGGATAGAGTAACTGCAGATTTTTCAATAGTTCAGCATGGGCATTCTCTTTTTCATTGATCTTCACTTTATGTTAACATCCGTTGGGCAGCTAATTTCCACAGCTGTGCACAATTTCTCTTCTCTATCCCAAATTATAATATCAGATCTTCACTGGTACATTCTCTATCCCAAATCATTATTGAGGTCTTCACTGGTACATTCCACCAGCATTCCTTTTTATTATAAGTAGCTATGGCTTCTACCCTATTGTGAGTTCTTATTTCTTTGTCCACGGGATTATCCTTCCGACGGATTTCATTATA
>NW_026369313.1:0-472 GCF_001194135.2 Octopus bimaculoides | reverse complement strand
AATAACTCTGAAAAGGGATTTTGTGCGTTCCCAGAGAATATTACCCTCAGAGCTGCTAATGTTAATATATTCGCGAATAACTCACTAACCAAAATAAGTAGATATATTGTTTAGGAAAATACTATTTACTTGTTAAGGTCTGTACTGGATAAATTGCGAAAATAAGTCTAACAGTTTAAATACTAAGAAATTAGCAAACTCAATTTGACTGATACCAAATAATTTAGGGAAATGAATGGGTTATTTCCCTTGACTATATATAAGTATCCCTTCTAGGGGCCTTATTATCGATTTTTTTTCAACAACCTATGTATGCGATGAGGTGTCCAGACATGAGTTCTAATCAAGTGTCAAGTTTCATCAAAATTGATAAAGCGATGTAGGGAGAGTTAGCTAACAACTACACAAACACACCTACAGACAGAATTTCCTACATATGTAGTAGATGTATATATATATATATATATATATA
>NW_026369312.1:0-375 GCF_001194135.2 Octopus bimaculoides | reverse complement strand
CCAATTTGCACGTAGTCGTGGAGGGCCGACGTCCCCGATGTTTCCTGTGCAGAGGCAAGAACCATTTTAGAGCTTCTTGTCCAAGCACGGCCAAACATCAACCACCACAGGAACAAGAGCAGCAACAACAACCACAACAACAACAGCATGAACAGCGAGAGCAACAACAACAACAATCGCCAAATACCACCAAGCCTGGACTTCTACTAACACCAAAGACAGACAAAGAACATCAAAATACACCAACAACAAACCATTCGAAAAGAACAGCATAACCACAACCGCTGCCACCATCAACAGTACCACCTAAATAGACAACGGATTTTTTGCCTGCAACAACGAAGAACAAACAAACAGCAAAGAACAATAAAGAAA
>NW_026369311.1:0-377 GCF_001194135.2 Octopus bimaculoides | reverse complement strand
CCGGAGAGGTCAAAGCCCGGAGAGGTCAAAACAAAAACCGTAATTTGGTATTTTTCTCATATATTTTGTGGTATTTTGATTTTCGCGGAAGTTTAAAATTTCAGCCGGAATTTGTGAGGTACAGAGTTCGATCCTCTATAGCAGCTGCTGGCCACTTTTTTTCCCGTCTATAGGGGTATTTTTACCCGATTTTCGAAAGCTGTTTTCACTGCTATTCTCCTGTGTTCGAAATTTTCTTAGCGTCTAAGAATTTGTTGTAAATGTTTGTTTGTTTGTTTTGTTTTTCTTTCCATATAGACTTATATCATTTCTTTGAATTTTTTTAATTTCTTTCACTTGTTTCAGTCATTTGACTGCGGCCATACTGGAGCACTGCC
>NW_026369310.1:0-471 GCF_001194135.2 Octopus bimaculoides | reverse complement strand
GGAGCTTATCATCAAACTCAACCGGACATCCTGTTCGATCTTCATCTTCATGGCTGAAATCTCCACTTCTGAATTTGGCAAACCATCTTCTGCAATTTCTTTCATTCAAGCATTCTTTCCCATAAACTGAATGTATGTTTCGAGTCACTTCAGCTGCAGTGTTTCCTTTTTTGTACTCATAAAGCATTATGTGCCTTAAATGCTCTTTGGATATTTCCATGTTAGAAAGGGTTTTAATCAAAGAAGTTTTAATTCTATTATTCTGTAAAATAATATTTAATTAGTTTAAATCTACACAAATGCATAAAAATAATTTTTAATTCCATTGAAGTCGAAATTGAACCAAATTCGATGACTGGCACCCATGCTAACCTTCCTTCATTGGACACTAAACTCAGCTTGCGTAGACCTGTTGGGGCATGTGAGATCGAAACTGAACCAAATTTGATGACTGGCACCCGTGCCAGTGGA
>NW_026369309.1:0-857 GCF_001194135.2 Octopus bimaculoides | reverse complement strand
CGGGGATTAATATCATATACACCGTCACAGCAGTTACTGTATTCAACTGATATGTAGGGTTCAGCAGGCATTGCTGCGTGTGGTAAAGCAATGCCGAACCCTAAATTTTAATTATGTGTTCTACACTGGACATGTAGAACACAATCTCAAAAATGAAAATCGCCACCCCCACCCGTGTGTGTGGGGGAGGGGGTTGGGTTGTCAAAAACATTTTTTAAGGGGGAACCGCATGACCGTGACATGTAGAACACATTATCGAAAACGAAAATCGCCAAAATTAAAAAATAAAAAAGTTACAGCCATTTTCCCTCAGTGTCTAATTCCATTGTCCACCACAAATTCGCGCGTGTGTGTGGATACTTCTGCTGGTATACCAAAAATGAATTCAGATACAGAAGATGAGAAAAGGTTCGACAAAGTCGAATCCACTTTAAAACGGCAATGACATTCGAATACGTTAGGAATATTAATGTTTTCATTAGAGTTATTTTTCTCTGCTGTTTTTTTATACCTGTTTCTCTCACTACTACAAACCGATAACTAGTTTATTCGCCCATATGACAACTAACCTTTTCTAAATATTGAATTCATAAAACTTTAAATAATATTTTTTTTAATCTAAAAGTAACATTTAAAAAATATTTGTGCTCTATTAGATATTTTCGTATAAATTATATTTTCCATTAGAGAGAAAAAAACTGGGTTAATTTGAACATAGATTTGATATCAAATTAGATTATTTAATTCTTATAATATTTATTTTATTCTAATCTTTATTTTTAAGATTCATTATATTTTACGCTATTTGTTTACGAAACTGTGCTAATTGTTTATATTTACAACATGGCGGATGCGAG
>NW_026369308.1:0-357 GCF_001194135.2 Octopus bimaculoides | reverse complement strand
TAATTATTTGCTATATTATATTATACCTTTTTATAATATAATTATATTATTATGTTAATATGTTAATAAATGTTTAATGTGTCAATTATATTTCTCTATTTACTTTAATATTTGTATGCATAAATATGTATATGTGTATGTGTATATATATATATATATATATATATATATATATATATATATATATATATATATGTGCGTGTGTATATATATATATATATGTGTGTGTATGTGTCTCGTTTCCAGTTCGTTACTTTACAGCGTTCAGCACATATATTTTTTTCACGTCTGGCCGTATAGCCTTTTTGTTTGTTCTCACTGTTTCGTGTTCCTGTTTTGTTTTGTCCGCCACTACAT
>NW_026369307.1:0-335 GCF_001194135.2 Octopus bimaculoides | reverse complement strand
TGGAAGCACGACTTCCAAGGTATATGGGTGGAAGAATTACCTCATCTGTTTTAATTGGTGTCACCAAGTGTTGTCTGGTTGTGGCTTCATCCCAGAACTGCACCTCTAACATTCCGAATTTTCTCCCTCTGGCTAGTTGGGAAATTTCCTGCCAGATAGGTTTTAGTGCCTTTTCAATTTGCCCCATCATTATTAGTTCTATTCTCTGGGCCTCGACAGAATAAGTTCTGTAGGTTATCATTCTACTCTTGTCCTCCTGTAATGTTTCTAGGTGAAGGGACACATTTACATCATGTCCCTCCCTACGAAGCATATTCTTCTAGTTGTCCAGCTCC
>NW_026369306.1:0-289 GCF_001194135.2 Octopus bimaculoides | reverse complement strand
CATATCTATATATGTATGCTTGATATAAGTGTATGGGAGACAGTGAGAAGTAGCTTAAATGTATCAACGAAGATGGATAGATAGATAGATAGATAGATAGATAGATAGATAGATAGATCGATAGATAGATAGATAGGTAGATAGATAGATAGATAGATAGATAGATAGATAGGTAGATAGATATACATATGTATATATACGTATAAATATATACATATACATACACACACGTTTATATACATATACTAACACACACAGAGATATATACATATATACACACCTATGCATG
>NW_026369305.1:3489-4168 GCF_001194135.2 Octopus bimaculoides | reverse complement strand
AAGCGAACGACATTGTATGTCCACAACTAGAAACAAACACACACACACACACGCGTCGATACATTCATCGACACATACATTCATGCACGCAAGTATGTGTGTGTATGTTTATATACATATCTGCGTGTGTGTGTGTGTGTGAATGTATAATATAATATTTATATAAAGGTACGCGGTATGTTTGGACAAAGAGCGAGCCAAACCTTACACTATTTCACCTCAACAGTATACAGTCAAACTGTTAATTCTTTACCAATCATTCGCATGATTTACGGTTTACTGTTAATCTAAGCAACTTTGTTATTCTAGTAACCCAAAGAATGAGTTAGGTTTATGGTTTAATATTACGCCATTGCTTCAGCCGTTTCAATGTTGATCACTTACAATGCAGCTTCAATTCGAAAACAAGACTGGCGTTTATCCAAATTTAGCAGATGTTCATTTAACGTGCATGTGTGTGTGTGTGTGTGTGTGTGTGTGTGTGTGTGTGCTGTGTGTGTGTGTGTGCTGTGTGTATGTATGTGTGTGTGTGTATGTATTTATGTATGTGTGTATGTGTGCATGAATGTAGATATGTATGCATACATGGATGTATATATGCATATTTCTATGTGTGTATGAATGGAGATATGTATGCATACATGGATGTATATATGCATGTTTGTATGTGTGTATGAAT
>NW_026369305.1:0-1775 GCF_001194135.2 Octopus bimaculoides | reverse complement strand
TATCATAGTAGGTGCCTTAGGTATAATAGAAAAAATATTGAGACAAATACATAACAAAAACACCAGGACTTACAAATATATATAACATACAGAAAATTGCACTACTGGGCACTGCACACATCCTACGCAAAACACTTTCAATACAGTAACCATACGAGCACCACAGCAAACCACAGCACATACCCAAGGTACACAGAACTATGCTCGGTAGTGAAGTGAAAGCACGTTATAAAAATAAAACTACTGAATAATAATAATAATAATAATAATAATAATAATAATAATTCTTTCTACTATAGGCACAAGGCCTGAAATTTGGGGGGAGGGGGCTAGTCAGTTTTATATCGACTGCAGTGTTCAACTGGTACTTTACTTACATTATTTACATTTGTTGGATATTAGTCCTCATCTTGTTTGTTGTTAACACAACGTTTCGGCTGATATACCCTCCAGCCCTCATCAGGTGTCTTGGGGAAATTTCGAACCTGGGTTCTCATTCCTAAGGTATCTTTCGATGTTGTTGTTGTTATTATTATTATTATTATTATTATTATTATTATTATTATTATTCAGGTCACTGTCTGGAATCGAACTCGGAATCCTGGGGTTAGTAAGCCGCGCTCTTAACCACTATGCCATATGCCCACGGGCATATGGCGAAACGTTGTGTTAACAACAAACGAGATGGGGACAAATATCTGTCAAATGTAAATAATGTACAGAATTCCTCATCTCTTAAATATAGAACTATATAGTGCTTTATTATATCGACTCCGAAAGAACGAAATTCAAAGTCGACCTCGACGGAATTCGAACTCAGAACGTAACGACGCTAAGGATTTTTTGTCTGTTAACGATTCTGCCAGCTCAGCGCCTTAACAGTAATGAGAAGAAGAAGAAGAAGAAGAAGAAGAAGAAGAAGAAGAAGAAGAAGAAGAAGAAGAAGAAGAAGAAGAAGAAGAAGAAGAAGAAGAAGAAGAACAACAACAACAACAACAACAACAACAACAACAACAACAACAACAACAACAACAACAACAACAACAACAACAGCAGCAGCTGCTGAGCAATTGTTTATAATTCGGTTGAGTTTTTGTTTGATTTAATATAGTGTTGTTGTTGTAATTCCTGTTCTTGTTTTTCGTCTTCATGTCTGTTTACATATATATTCCCCAGTTCTTCTTTTTCTCCTCCTTCTTAAATATCTACACAAAGTAATTCTCAAGTTAATCCAAAAATAATATGTCGCTAACGTTTATAAAAATAATTCCAGAGAGAGCAAACGATTGTGTTGAGAAGAATTTGTTGTTTGTTATATATAGTTTCAAAAAGTGGGACACTGTAGAATCGTGGAATATAGATAGAATCCGCTCAAAATATTGGAGAAAGCCAGCAAATACTCTTTTACTTGTTTCAGTCATTTGACTGTGGCCATACTGGAGCACCGCCTTTTAGTCGAGCAAATCGATCCCAGGACTTATTCTTTGTAAGCCTAGTACTTATTCTAGCGGTCTCTTTTGCCGAACTGCTAAGTTACAAGGACGTAAACACACCAGAATCGGTTGTCAAGCGATGTTAGGGTGACAAACACAACCACACAAACATATACACACACATACATATATACATATATACGACGGGCCTCTTTCAGTTTCCGTCTATCAAATTCAATCACAAGGTTTTGGTCGGCCCGAGACTATAGTAGTAGACACTTGCCCAAGATGTCACGTAGTGGGAATGAACCCGGGACCATGTGGTTGGTAAGCAAGCTACTT
>NW_026369304.1:0-404 GCF_001194135.2 Octopus bimaculoides | reverse complement strand
TATATATATATATATACATACATTTATATTTTTCAATACATATATAAATATATATATATATATATACATATATAATTATATATCTATGTGTGTATCTATTTTGGGATGTGTTTATATAAATGCATGTATATTACATACGCACACACAGTCATAATAATAATAATAATGATAATAATAATAATAATCACAACAACAACGACAGTAACTAAAAAACCATATAGCAGAATATATATTCATGTTTCTGTACGAAACTACATGATAAAACAAACAGCAGCATATAACACAACATGTGTGTCTGCTGGTATGAGTGTGTGAGGATGTGTGTGCGTACATTATATAGTATGTAGTAAGACAGGCAAAACATACCATCAAGCAGAATGTAAAAGAAGACCAATGACAAAATC
>NW_026369303.1:0-596 GCF_001194135.2 Octopus bimaculoides | reverse complement strand
CCCCTCCCTCAAAATTTCAGGCCTTGTGCCTAGAGTAGAAAAGATTATTTATTATAGTTAAGGTGGTGAGCTGGCAGAAATGTTAGCATGCTGGGCGAAATGCTTAGTATTTTTTCTGTCTTTACGTTCTGAGTTCAAATTCCACCGAGGTCAACTTTGCTTTTCATCTTTTTGGAGTCGATAAATTAAGTACCAGTTGCGTACTGGAGTTGATCTAATCAACTGGTCCCCTCCCCCAAAATTTCAGGCCTTGTGCCTAGAGTAGAGTATAATAATAAACACATACACTGGTTCAATATCTCTTTTTTTTATTATTAGTCAGCTGGTTAAATATCTAACCAATTGACTCATTGATTGTTTGTTTAATGTTAAACTGTTTGTCAAAGGCCTTTCGTCACTATTCATGATTAGTTAGTTGGTTAGATATGACTAGCAATAAAGAAGTGATATTAAACCAGTGAGTGTGTGCATATATGTTTATTAATATTATTATTGGCACAATGACCTTCCTAAGGCACAACGAGATTTGCTCCAACACACGAATTCATAAACCAAATACAAAATCAAAATAAGCAAATCTGTTTTTAGCGGTACAA
>NW_026369302.1:0-276 GCF_001194135.2 Octopus bimaculoides | reverse complement strand
CATCACCACCATTATCATCACCATCATTATCACCATCATCCTCATTATCATCATCATCTATATTCCAATAACAGTTGTAAGTTTGTAAGTGTAACACAATAATTTTCCAGAAAGGTGGTTTTGTTTGTATGTTATTTTTCCTTTTTTCTTTTGCATTCTAGAACAAACCCCCATCCTTTCCGCTAACTCTATACAATTTTAAATATTACTCCTACTTCATACCCCACCCAAAACATCCCTCTCTAAAATATAAGAGCAGTTCAACAGTTTTTTTTT
>NW_026369301.1:0-436 GCF_001194135.2 Octopus bimaculoides | reverse complement strand
ATGTGTGTATCTCTGTGTGTATGTGTGTGTAAGTGATTCGTTAAGAAAATCAAAATATACGTTCAAGTATCGCCACTATTGATAATCATTTTCAATGCGGTTTTTCAAATATCGCTCCATCTTTTTTATCATGCAATCTATCTATTCCATTATTATCTACTTATATATATATATATATATATATATATGCACACATATATATGTATATACATATATGCATACACATGCACAAGCACGTACATGTGCAAATATATATGTATACGTATGTATGCGTGTATACGTATGTTTGTATGTATACGTATATATGCATATATATGTGCGTATGTACATTCACATACACACATATATATATATATTGACTTATATATATTTGGATGTGTGTAAGTTTGCGCGAATATATAAATATCTGGAGTGAACTATTAATGCACACACACAC
>NW_026369300.1:276-424 GCF_001194135.2 Octopus bimaculoides | reverse complement strand
TATATATATATATATATATACACAAACACACACATACAAATATATATACACACACATATATATATTCACACATATATATACATATGTATATTCATATAGCACACATGTATATATATATATATATATATATATATATATATATATATAT
>NW_026369300.1:0-185 GCF_001194135.2 Octopus bimaculoides | reverse complement strand
TATATATATATATATATATATATATATATATATATATATACATGAGTACATTTATATATATAATAACAATAAGCCATTTGTATACAGTGCTGAGGTGCATATGTATATAATGTATATACATATATATATAAATAATAAACATATATGTATATGATATATATATATATGTGTATATATATATATAT
>NW_026369299.1:0-244 GCF_001194135.2 Octopus bimaculoides | reverse complement strand
GATGATGATGATGATGATGGTGATGATGGTGGTGATGATGATGATGACGACGACGACGATGATTATGATGAGGATGAAGTTGATGACCATGATATCGAAGATGATGATGGTGAGGATGATGAGGAGGTTGCAGCTGACGATGATAATCATGAATGTGATGATGCTTATGACTATGATGATGATGATGATGCTGCTGCTGCTGCTGCTGCTGGTGATCATGATGATGATGATGATGGGGACAATG
>NW_026369298.1:0-210 GCF_001194135.2 Octopus bimaculoides | reverse complement strand
AGTGGACTCCTATATGCTAGAAATAGATGCCGAATCATCTAACCACAGGTGAAACCATGGTACGTAGGTTAATCGATTTTTTTTATTTAATATTTTTTCATTTGTCTTGGCTTTTTACAGTCTGTTGTGTCGCTAAATTTTTACTGAGAACATATTTTTGTCGTGGTTAGGTGATTCGGCATCTATTTCTAGCATATAGGAGTCCACTTT
>NW_026369297.1:0-1208 GCF_001194135.2 Octopus bimaculoides | reverse complement strand
AAAGCTTTCTCCAAGTCAACAAAAGCCAAGTACAAAGGTTTATCTTTAGCTAGGCATTTCTCCTACAATTGCCTTACCAGAAATATAGCATTAGTGGTGCTTCTACCTGACACAAAACCAAACTGCATGTCATCTAGACTAACCCTCTCCCTAATTAGTTGGGCTATGACTCTCACTGCAATTTTCATCACCTGATCCAACAATTTGATACCTCTGTGATTATTTCTATCTTAGGCATCACCATTACCTTTGTAGCAGTTGACTATGGTGCTGCTACCCAAGTCATTGGGTATGATTCCCTCATGAATCACCTGATTTACAATATGGGTGACCATAACCCACACCGCCAGATATTTTAAGCATTTCAGTGGTGATTCCTAATGGGCTGAGAGCTTTCCCTGTCTTCATATCCTAAATTGCTTTATCTACCAAGGTACTGTCAATTTGGGTAGCTGGTCCCTCAGTTGGGTCAACATTTGGCAGATTCTCCTCCTCCCATTCATTCTCCACATTCAGCAGTCTTTCATAATGGCATCTCCAAACCTCTTTCTTTGCAGACTCCTTAAAAGCAAGTGCACCATCATCCATGTGGACACATTTCTCTCCTATAACATCACAATTTTCTCTCATACACTGTCTTGCAATCCGAAATACTTCAGTTCTTTGTTCCTCACAATGTTGAACAGAGGCAAAACTTTTCTCTTTTCTGCTTCTCCCTTGGCTAGATATACCTGTCTCCTAGCTTCCCTCCTGGCTATCTGATACAGTTCCCAGCTGACCCCACTCTTCCAGGCCTGTTTCTTTGCGCAAATGGCTTTGTCTACAGTATTGTTCCACTATCATGTTACCCTAAGTCTGGAAGGGACTTTGCACCAGCTACAGATTTCGTCTGTGGCACTCAGCAAGCTGTCTTACAGGAATTCCCAGTTGCTCTTTATGTCACAAGTTTGTAGCTCCTCCTCCCTCTCATCAAATTTCTCAATTAGGATGTCTCTAAATCTCTGACCATTTGAAGGTCCTTTAGCTTCCAAAACCTTCTTTTCCAGATTGGTCTGCTTCTTGGCATACTTCTGGCCTGGAGTATAAAATCATTAATGACTAGTCTATGCTGGGGGATACATTCTTCACCAAGGAGGGTCTTTGTATTTAAGAGCAGCAATGCATCCCACTGTCTGGTGAGAATGAAATCAATCTGGCTAGCAGAGTCA
>NW_026369296.1:3429-4716 GCF_001194135.2 Octopus bimaculoides | reverse complement strand
GGACTTATTAATATAAATTTTCTTAAACATTGTAAGAGAGCAAGAAATTAGAGGAAATTCATATTATCGTTTTTGTGGCAGAGTGTCTAAAAATATACTGCAATTTCTTAGGATCGCATGGTGCATAGTGAGAGTTGTAATTCATTTCTAATTTATTTATCTCTTTGTCATCCGTTAAAACAAAAACTAGATGACTGTGTCCATTTTGAGTAAAGAACAAGAGTAAGTTGTCAGCTCATGGCTAGGTCATAAATAATATCATAATTATCCCTTTTCCCCAAGAGAAAGGAAGTAAGAGATTAGGAATAGTCAGTTTGACAGAAGAATTGTCTATGAAAATAAAGGCCGGGTAGAGTTGGACTATGAAACATGATGTTCATTACCAGTTAAAGGGGCAAGATACTAAGAGATTTAAGAAGCGAATACAGGGAATTTATTAGGGGCACGACGGGGAGACGTTTATAAACAATTTTGATATGTTGCACAAAAATAAAATATAAGAATTCCAAACGATATCATAAACAAAATAGCTGAAAGGTGTTCATGTATCTAAGTGTGAAGATAAAATTAAGCAGCAATGTCGATAAAAATTAATCAGCATCGCCTGTGCAAAATATTGGGTCCAATAAGACTTGAACATACGCCCTCTCCACCCTATTCAAATGAGACGAACTAAGGCAAGATACCCAGTGCCAATAATGGTCGTAGGTTCATGAATGTGGGAGCGCCACGATCTCGAGTGCAAGTGATCCCCAAATTGTTCAATGCCATTCCCTGCATATCCAAGAAGAAAAAACAATGAAAACTAACCAGTCGAAGTTAATCATAGACGCGTTTCTGGATTAGGAGCGATAACAATCCATTTTCTTCATCGGTATGATATTCTAGTTGTAAATTCGACGGTGCCATCAAACTGTGCATGCATGAACGAGTGAACATCATGCATCGGCACAACCTGAAAACACATCCGAACCTACCTCGGCCATCCAGTCCACTATTCCTCCTCAAGAAATTACCATGTGCGTCACAACTAGAATATCACACCGATGAAGGAAATGGAGTGTTATCGCTCCTAATCCAGAAACGCGTCTATGATTAACTTCGACTGGTTGGTTTTCATTGTTTTTTCGCCTTGTTTTTCCTTTGTGAGTTACAAGTAATGTTATCTGTTGGAGTCTCAGCTTTTTAGCTGCTATTTCTGAACTTCGGTATGTGGTGAAGCAACTGTTTGCTGATCCCTTAATTATGTTTATAAATGTATAAGAACATTTAAATAAGTTCTCCACC
>NW_026369296.1:0-682 GCF_001194135.2 Octopus bimaculoides | reverse complement strand
ATATATGTGTGTATATATATATATATATATATGGATATATGAGTGTGTGTGAGTGTATCTGTGTGTATGTATGTATATATGTATACTTGTGTGGGTTTGTGTACGTATGTTTGTAGGTATATATGTGTGTATATGTGTACATATCTATGTATATGTATGTATATATAATTGTGTATGTATTTGTATAAATCCATATGTATGCGTTATTAGGTTCTGTATGTATGTACATATATCTGTATGTATGTGTGTGTATATATGTATGTATGCGTGTATGTGTGTGTGTATATATATGTATGTGTGTATGTGTGTATGTGTGTATATGTATATACATATATATATACACATATATATATGTATATATATGTATGTATGTATATATGAGAACACTGGAATTATTTTTCTTTTATATATATGTATTTGTATGTATGTATGTATGTGCATGCGTGTGTTTACGTATATGTTTGTATACATGTATGTATATGTATATGCGTATCTGTTTATTTGGTTATAGGCGTAGATGTATATGTATGTGTATGTGTCTATTTCTATTTATACATGTGTGTATATATATATATATGTGTGTATGCGTGGGTATGGGGACAAGCACACATATGTGTATATTTGTATATACCTGGGTACGTATGTGCATGTGTGTAGATGTGGACGTATGCGTGTATATGTG
>NW_026369295.1:0-330 GCF_001194135.2 Octopus bimaculoides | reverse complement strand
ATATATATATATATATATATATATATCGTTGATATTATGTTAAACTATCATATGTCTAAACTTGTCCACATGCGTTTTTGCAAATTTAATTTTGCCTGCAATAGCCGGTTCTTTTGCTCAAACTATCGTATCTCCAGTTGCTTCATATGCCAAGATATCAAAAATTGTCAAAGTGTAGAACAACAGTTTTGCTATGGAATGGCGAAAATATTCTTTCGTTTCTGAAAAAAACAAGTATTTGGACTTACGACACTTTTGCATAATAGCAACGATGCTTGAAATGAGGAGTAGATAGACAGCTGAAAACTGATGAAGGGTCCTTTCTTTGTC
>NW_026369294.1:0-235 GCF_001194135.2 Octopus bimaculoides | reverse complement strand
AAAATACGATGTTATACTTAAACATTTAATCTTTGTCTTTTCAGAAGATCTTGGCCCAAAACTTGTTAAGTCAAAAGAATTTCCTAGGTGCAAGTCTTCCACTACAAACAGGTAAGAGGATAACATTGTTTTTAGTCTGTTGTCATCAGCCTCAGCTCAGGTGTGAGGCAAGGTATTTCTCCTGTGCTTTAACTGAAACACTTTACTCAACTGGTTGTTCTTGCAACATTGTTAG
>NW_026369293.1:0-201 GCF_001194135.2 Octopus bimaculoides | reverse complement strand
TTCGTCCCTTCCTCCGTTCCTTGCACCACTCCCAGAGACACTGTAATGGGTCACAAGTGGTGCCTCTCTTCCTGATTTACAAGATAAAATATAAAATCCCATAAACTATTTTCTCACAGTTGATCTTCGCCATCCAACAGTATGATTTTACATTCTTTTACTCTTTTACTTGCTTCAGTCATTTGACTGCGGCCATGCTAG
>NW_026369292.1:0-427 GCF_001194135.2 Octopus bimaculoides | reverse complement strand
GATCGATCGTTCGTTTTACGTCCGTACGTACATACGTACGTACGATTGCTCGTGCTTGCGTAAGTACGTTCGTTCTTTCGTTCGTTCCTTCGATCGTTCGGTCGTTCGATCGTTCGGTCGTTCGATCGTTCGTTCATTCGTACATACGTACGTACGTACGTTCGTTCGTCCGTTCGTTCGGACGTACGATTGTTCCTTAAATCTTTCGTTCGATTGTTCGTTCGTTCTTTCGTTTGTCTGTTCGTTCGAACGTAAGTTCGTTCGTTCGTACGTCTTTACGTACGTATGTACGTTCGTTTTTTTCTATATTTCATTCTTTAGATCGTTTGTTCTTTCTTTAGTTCGTACGTACGCACATACGTTCGTTCGTTCGTTCCTACGTACATACGTATTTCGTTCGTTCAATGTTTCGTTCGTTCGTACGTAC
>NW_026369291.1:0-246 GCF_001194135.2 Octopus bimaculoides | reverse complement strand
TTATTAATTAGGAGAAAATAAATACATATAATATAATATAATATAATATATATATATATATATTAGTTTTAGAATGGTGGCAGCTGATGAAGGAAATGTTCTCTATGTGGCCTCTGTGTTTTCTGTGCTCTGTTTATATTCTGTTTTTCATTTTGTCCACGTTTTTTGTGACGTCCTCTACCCAGATATGCATCTCTATACACATGTAGATGTAGGTATGTACATACATGTACGTATATATGCATA
>NW_026369290.1:0-705 GCF_001194135.2 Octopus bimaculoides | reverse complement strand
GTTTTAATTTAATTTAATTCTATGTATTTATGCAGCTGAGGATTGCTCTGATTTTAAATTGATGTAATGATTGCATTGTTCAATGAAATGCAGTTGTGTGAAACGATCATATTGCATTACCTCTGGATAATTGATTGATTGTAATCAAAATTCAGAGTTGCATCGATACACCAACATTGAAAGCAATCTGAGGAAAATTAAAAGGGGCTCATTTTGCGAATGAAACAAACTAGAACCAACCACAGCTCTGCATACATGGTTTTGTAAATATCGTGACCATTAAGAAATTCTTTGATTACGATACGACCAAGTAAAACAGAGAAGTGTGGTAGGATTCTGTCCGAAAACTAGCAAGAAGATTATTAACATGCCATTGGCTCTCGAACTAAGAGGGATATATGCGTTCTTCGAAGATGAATTGATGATCCCATACGGGAGTTAGTTGTGCCCACGTGATGGTATAAAGACAAATACCAAGAGACTGGCATATTAAACAAAGTAGTGACACATCTGGTAACCAAACTGTTTTAAAGGCCCCACCACCACCACAAGAGCAACAATAAGAAATTTAAAGAAAACAACTGTAGAAACATTTGCAAGAAATCACAGAAAATGCAGCGACGAATGGAAGAATCGTTAGTACGTTGGGAAAACTACTTAGCGGCATTTCGTCCATCTTTACTTTCTAAATTGAAATTCTGCCGA
>NW_026369289.1:1757-2118 GCF_001194135.2 Octopus bimaculoides | reverse complement strand
GTCTGTATTCCTGACATAATTACAGTGTGTTCGGTAATATCCGCGGGTCTCGGGTAGATCACCTTCATAGATTCATTGTTTTAGATAATATAACATTAATAGATGCTTAACAAAGGGCTGTTTATCCCTTTTAGCGAATGTGTGGATTTCTGGGGGGAAGTGATGGAAAGAGAAGGAGGAGTAGTAGTTATATGGAGATGGAGGTGGGTGTGTGGTGATGCTGGACTTATTTTGCTATCCAGTCCGTACATTCCTTTGTTCGATCTCATTTAAGGCATCACTATCTTCAATGAAGTCCGAAGTAAACGGCTCAGTCGGTACAGCCACTACAGCCATCAGCTGTTGGAGTTCGTTGCTGGAA
>NW_026369289.1:1519-1689 GCF_001194135.2 Octopus bimaculoides | reverse complement strand
GTTTAACCTCCTAAACATTGGTTTATTTGTTTTGCGTTCTTTCCTTGTTCTCTAATATGCTAAGGACGGCGGATGGTATTCTCTTTCAAAATGCATAGTTTTCTAAATTTCAGAAGCGATGTTTTGCTTCTATGTTTATATGATGTGATCACCTCGGAGTGTCTATTTGT
>NW_026369289.1:0-1028 GCF_001194135.2 Octopus bimaculoides | reverse complement strand
AGAATAAAGTTTAGTATTTGGTATCAAAATATAAAATCTATCACATAAATGCTATAAACAGGAACATGTTAACTATGTTAACATCATCTGCATTTTAGGTTTATTTTTATAACAAAAGGTATCCATTTTGAAATATTACAAAATTAAATTTTTTATGATATTTAAAATTCATATTATTAGTTATATATTTTCTTAAAAGTATGTAGCAATTGATAAAAACTTCCCTGTCTTCTACCTGAAATTGATTAATCATTGTTATCAATTCATATATATTTTCTGTTGTTTTAAGTCATTCTCTGCCTTCTTATAAAATTAACACATCGTGATTCACATTTCTTTTTTTAATGTGATGTTAATTTACAGAATGGAACCAACATTTCAGGCATGTGTGTTCATGTACACGTACGCATAATTATATATAATAGCACTTACAACAAAAATACACACAATGCAATAAAAAACCACACTATCGAAGAAATCTAAAACTATTGCAGGATGATGAAGCATGCTGAATATATAAGATCTGTATCATGTTATTCAATTAAGTGATATGAAAATAGCGCTAATACTACTAAACTTACCAGGTGTTCTGAAGCAAGTACTGTTGCAATAATGTTGTTTCCTCTTGTCATCTGCGACGCAATCTCCTTTGGTGATATCACATAGGGCTTTAATATAAAGAAAATAGAATTTTATTTTTAAGTAGACATCAAGTGGGATACCCTAGAAATCTAGTAGCATATGAAAATATCATATTTATATCTTTCTCAGCAATACAAGTGCCATAAATCAAAACATTTGTTAGTGAAAATAAAAACGAAGGGAAAACTTATCAGCGAAAACACAGACCGAAACTGTATTACCGGGAGAGTAACAATGTTATAATATTATAATAATATAAACTATATAAAATCATGAGGTTTGTGCAATAAAAGACAGTAGAGAGTGATTGCCTTAAGGTTTAGAGCTGGAGTAAAATGTAAGACATGTAGGAGAGGGATTTTGATAGCAATGAGCATAGAGCAGTT
>NW_026369288.1:0-244 GCF_001194135.2 Octopus bimaculoides | reverse complement strand
CTTTAGAGAGACTTAGAAATATTAATAACTCTCTCTCTCTATATATATATTTACATCTATGGGATTGATTTGTGATAGCTCGCAAGGTTGGCGAAAAGTAGAGATGTGTATATCTAAATGTTTATATAGATTTATATGTGTGTATATGTATGTACAAGTCAAAGTTGTAGGTTTACTTGCTTATCTATGTGTACGAATGTGGATATGTATATATACCCACAAATGCGAGAGGATATATATATAT
>NW_026369287.1:0-215 GCF_001194135.2 Octopus bimaculoides | reverse complement strand
GTGCTTTTACGTGCCACCAGCACAAGGGCCAGTCAGGTGGTACTGGCAACGGCCTCGCTCAAAATGGTGTATTTTAAGTCTCTCTAAAGGAGACTACAGCTGCAGTACTGGATATTAATAGTTATCGCCAAGCCAACGTGGCAGTCCCCAAAAATAGGCAGCATTCGTCCTATTTTTGGGGACTGCCATGTTGGCTTGGCGATAAGTATTAATAT
>NW_026369286.1:1387-1976 GCF_001194135.2 Octopus bimaculoides | reverse complement strand
ACGAGCAAGCTGTTCCGTTGATCGGATCAACTGGAACACTCGACGTCGTAGCGACGGAGTGCCAACAACAAATTACCACCGAAATAAATGAATTGTTTAATTTAACAGAATAAAGTAGGCTATGAATAGTAGTACTTTTACAATTTTATCAAAACCTCTAAAAACCTCTAACGGGTAGAGATTGATCCACAAATTGGGAGTGTTGGTGAAGTTATAATGTATTTAATCTCTGTACTTTGGCGAAGATCAATTAAACTTTCTTCCAGCAATAAAGACACACAAAGACACTCCATTGTTCAAAATTTGATGTTATAATAATGGTTATTATGAAAAGCAAAGCAACAAATATTGAAACATCTAACTACTTAGAGTTTGTCAAAGAAGCCGTATAGAAGTTGATTTAATATTGCTATTTCATGTTAGTGATGAACGAGGTGCGAATAAAATTTACTGCACTTCCTGAATTAATTAAAGTGTCAACATCTTTATTAGTTATCGCAGTTGTTATAATAGTAGAATCTAAAACAGCTGCAAATTTTGAACAAATGGCACTTGATGGCCTTATTATCAACTAGCAGAAATACCCGGC
>NW_026369286.1:0-337 GCF_001194135.2 Octopus bimaculoides | reverse complement strand
ACACATTCTCATTTTTATATATATAGATATTAACAAAGTGCTTTTAAGTTGTAATCTAATTTTCTGCCACATGTGCTATGCCGCAGCACATAAGCAAATAGACTGAAGTCTATTTGCATATATTTCGTTGAGCAGCGATTCACTTCGTTTCGAGATTGGTCCGAGTATATGATATTGATGGGCCGCATTCTCGTGGACTCCGTGACCAGTTGACTCGCGTGGTCTCTGACACTCAGGTGTTCTTTAACACACGACACCGTGTCGTTTCGGGAATTTTCCCTGGACCAGATTCTGAAGCAAATTTGGCGTATAAACAAAGCACATAGCATGTACGTGC
>NW_026369285.1:0-792 GCF_001194135.2 Octopus bimaculoides | reverse complement strand
GAAGGCCAATCTCAGGCTATGTTTCTGAAGTGAACTTGTTGACCACACAATCATATATTCAGTCATTGCAATTGTAACCATTATGTTTTTTTTTTCCTTTCGTTTATGACATAGTGTATGTAGGACTATTTAAAGCTAGAAGTCTTCCTTTCAGAAGGTGTGAGTTGAGTGAAATTTGAATGCTAGCTTTAACAAGATGAGCCATACAGAGGCTCTTATTGTTATATTATGCTCTGTTGTAAATTACATTGATGTAAAGAAAAGTTTACAATAGATGCTATTAAAGATGGGAATCATTTTCAATGTTCAGTGAAAATGAGAAATAAGAAGTGAGGAGAGATTTAATTCAGCAGTGAGAAGGACTATTGTAAGAATATAGAACAGTGAGAAAAGATCAGTAGAGATCATGGTTCTAAAACTTTTTCCATTCTTCCAGTGTTCTATACGTGAAAAATATTCAGTTTATCAGTGATACTGACCTTAATCACTCATTTTTGCTGAGACAAGCTTATCTCATATCAACTGCTGGAAAATTAATCTTTCTGAAAATAAATCCATCTGATCTGTGGTATGTAAATATATTGCTTAGCCCAAGATCTAGTTTAGAAAATTTCTGATCAAAAGTGTTCTAGTTGTGACTAACCCAACATTTTTTTTTTCCAGAATGTATATGGAAATATATAATTAATGTTCCCCTCATTTCTAATAACAATAAAATGTTGTTTGAGGGCAATCTGGCCACTATTCCTAGCAAGTCAGCCACTATGAAGAGATTCCCTTTTTTGGATCAAA
>NW_026369284.1:0-470 GCF_001194135.2 Octopus bimaculoides | reverse complement strand
GGGGCACTGTCTTAAAGTATCTGAGCAATTGAATTGAATCCAGTAGTTAGGCTTTTCTTATTTTTAAGCCTGGTACTTGTTCTGTCGGTTTATTTTGCTAGACTGCTAAGTTATGGAGACATAAACTCACCAACACTGGTTGTGAAGCAGTGATGGAGAACAAACACAGACACAAAGGCACCCACACATAGGCATATATATGACAGTCTTCTTTCAGTTTCTGTCTAGCAGTTCTACTCACAAGACTTTGTTCAACTTGAGGCTGTAGTAGAAGACACATGCAATGGCACTCAATTCACAACTATGTGGTTGGGACTCAAACTTCTTATCACACTACCATGGCGATGATATTTAAATTTATATATGTAGATATATACGTATAAATATATATGCTTGCATATGTGTGTGTGTGTGTGTGTTTATATATATGTGTGTAATATATATATATATATATATATATATATATATAT
>NW_026369283.1:292-412 GCF_001194135.2 Octopus bimaculoides | reverse complement strand
ATTCATGTATGTATATGTATATACGAATCTGTTTATTTGATTAGGTAATAAGCGTAGATGCATAGCTATATGTATGTGCATGAATATATTTCTATTTATACATGTGTGTATGTGTAGATG
>NW_026369283.1:0-123 GCF_001194135.2 Octopus bimaculoides | reverse complement strand
ATATATATGTATACATATGTATATGCGGGTGCACATGTGTATGTATGTGTTTATGCGCATATATGCATGTATATGTGTGTGTGTGTGTGTAGCAGTATGCATGTATATGTGTGTGTTTGTGTA
>NW_026369282.1:0-603 GCF_001194135.2 Octopus bimaculoides | reverse complement strand
ATATATATATATATATATATATATATATATATAGATGTAGTGGATCTTGCACGCATGAAGTGGATTCGAGCCACCATAGCCAAATTTAAATTAACACTGCAACAGAACTTTTCCCACCATGGAACAATGGTTTTTCTCTGACAGCAGTTTTACCTTTTCCAGATGCCTTTAGCTAGGCAGAAATAATGTCTTCACCACTTGACCCTTTCTAACCTCTTCTACTCCACCACCAAAAGCTAGAATAGAGATAACAAGACCACCAACTAAATCTATTGTTCTCAATGATATGTCTATCCTGGATAGTTATAAAAGCAAGCAAAAAGTTAGTTCAGTCACCAGTCGGTGACGACTCAATAAGTCCAGTCACATGGTGACGACTCAGTGAGAACGAAGTCTGGCTGACCAGCTAGAACTTTGGTCAGAGGGAGAAATGAAGTTTACTGTCATCAACTGTGAGACAACCCTACAACTTTCACTAGCTCTAATTCTGTCCTCTTACAACATCATTCTATCACTATCTGTGGATTATGACTAACAATTCGTATACGCCAACCTATGCAAAGAAACATTCTACCACATCTTTCTTTCGCATGCTCTCGGATG
>NW_026369281.1:0-228 GCF_001194135.2 Octopus bimaculoides | reverse complement strand
ATATATATATATAAGGTAAAAGTTTTCTTTGAGAAATCAATCGTGATGAATTCCTAATGGAGTTAAAAGCACTAAACAAATATTTCTTATCCAAACCCTGAGTCACACCATTTTCTAAATCTATCTATCTATTTATGTATTTGTTATGTGTACGTGTTTGTGTTTATGCGTGTGAGTGAGTGTGTGTGTGTGCGTGTGTGTAAAACTGTAGGCATATGCAGGAGTACA
>NW_026369280.1:0-215 GCF_001194135.2 Octopus bimaculoides | reverse complement strand
ATATATATATATATATATATATTTATATACATATATATATATTTATATCTACACACGCACACACACATATATATATATACATATATGTATGTATTCATATACATATGCGTGTGTGTGCATGTGTGTGTACATATATATTTATATATTTACTTTTCTCTCTATATATATGTGTGTGTGCGTGTGTGTGTGTGTGTGTATGTATATATATATATATA
>NW_026369279.1:0-355 GCF_001194135.2 Octopus bimaculoides | reverse complement strand
TATATATATGTAGATAGATAGGTACATATATAGAGAGATATGCGTGTGTATATCTATATATATATGTACAATATATACATGAAGATATAATACATATAGTATATGTGTGCATGTGTGCATGTGTTTGTGCGTATGATTATGTGAATGTACATATATATGTAATACAAAAAATATATATCTGTGCTATTATATACACACACACACACACATACACGCACACACACACACACACACACACACACACACATATATATATATATATATACATAAATGTTTACATACATGCAGACATACACTTTTACACATACATTCATAGAGACAGAAAGTGATAGATAGATAGATAGATAGATAGATA
>NW_026369278.1:1061-1857 GCF_001194135.2 Octopus bimaculoides | reverse complement strand
TATACATATATGTATATATATACATATATGTATATATATACATATATTTATATATATACATATATAATGCCACATATACATACATATGTATATGTAGGAGTATGTGTATTCTATACAGATATTGGAATCACGTACGCAATCATATATGGTAACTTTACAAAAACCTGGAGTAGAAAATAAATTAAATTTTCTATATAGGTTTGCTACAGAGATGAAACGAAATGCTGTACATTGGTCTCAGTGATCACAGGTAGATATAGACAAAACACAAAGCAAATATAGTGGTGAAAGCAGGTAGAAAGCCAGCATCAAAGCAAAATAAATAGGAACGAATTCCTATATGTGCAGAGTAGAACCGGACAAAGCAAATATTTCATTAATATAAGTATACAAGAAGCCACAGGAAATAAAAAAGTGAAAGTAAAATGGAATGCATTGAAATAGAGCCTGGTTTTACAAGAGAGAGCTTTGGTTTCATAGCATGCAGTAAAGTGCAATATATGTGTGAAAAATGTGAGGAAAATCTGGTACTGGGAACTTTTATTTAATCATCATCTGCAAGAATTAGTAAACCAAATTCTTTGGAATTTGGTAAAGCAGAACTGCGAAAGTCTGAAAAACTAATTCTCACAGCTGGTAACAATCATATTATTCTTTGTCAGCTGTACTCGAATTCATTCTGTAACATAATGGACATCTTTTATATTTTTTTCCAAACAACAAGCTTATTTACTATATATATATCTATATATATATATATATATATATATATATATATATATATATATATATATAT
>NW_026369278.1:0-603 GCF_001194135.2 Octopus bimaculoides | reverse complement strand
TATATATATATATATATGTTTGTCTGTCTATCTGAATATATGTGTGCATGTATGAATGTATATAGGCGTGCATACATGTATGCATAAATGTATGTGTGTTTGAATGTATGTTTATATGTACATATGTATAAATATATATGTGTATGTATATTTTTATTCTTTATGCTTGTTTCAGTCATTTGACTGCAGCCATGCTGGAGCACCACCTTTAGTTGAGCAAATCGACCCCAGGACTTATTCTTTGTAAGCCTAGTACTTATTCTATCGAAATCTTTTGCCGAACCACTACGTTACGGGGGACGTAAACACACCAGCATCAGTTGTCAAGCGAAGTTGGGGGGCAAACACAGACACACAAACATATACACACACATACACATATATATGACAGGCTTCTTTCAGTTTCCATATACCAATCCACTCACAAGCCTTTGGTTGGGCTGAGGCTATAGTAGAAGATACTTGCTCAAGGTGCCACGCAGTGGGACTGAACCCAGACCCATGTATATATATATATATTGGGTTAAAATGTCTTACGGTTAAGCTGGTTCCCATGTGTTTCCCTGAAGAGAAGATTACATCCTTATCAACATCACCTATTCC
>NW_026369277.1:0-220 GCF_001194135.2 Octopus bimaculoides | reverse complement strand
CAAAGAAGGCCAGGGTCATTCCTTCAGCTGGCAAGGTCATGGTGTCCATTCTTTGGATTCTCAAGGTGTCTTACTGATCGATTACCTTGAAAAGGGTCACACCGTTCCAGGGCTGTATTATTCTCAGCTACTGAAACGCCTCCGAGAAATAATCAAAGAAAAAAGGCCGTGAATGCTCACCAGAGGAGTCCTTTTTCATCACGACAATGCTCCAGCCCAC
>NW_026369276.1:132-240 GCF_001194135.2 Octopus bimaculoides | reverse complement strand
TTCATATACTTTTAGTTGCTACTTCCAGGATTCAATATTTATTATTCTTTGTGTTACTAGTTCCAGGATTCAATATTTATTATTCTTTTTGTTGCGTCTTCCAGGATT
>NW_026369276.1:0-122 GCF_001194135.2 Octopus bimaculoides | reverse complement strand
CCAGGATTCAATATTTCTTATTCTTTTTGTTGCTGTTTCCAGGATTCAATCTTTCTTATTTTTTTGTTGCTTCTTCCAGGATTCAAAATTACTTGTTTTTTTGTTGCTACTTCCAAGATTCA
>NW_026369275.1:0-349 GCF_001194135.2 Octopus bimaculoides | reverse complement strand
AAACCCAAACCAAACGATAACAAAGGAGATCCACTGTGAGCAGCTTGAGCAGCTTCTGTCAGTGCTAGACGAAAAACCACCATCTTTGGTTTGAAGATGAAAGGTGTTCTTCCATCAGGATTAATGCTCAGTCATCTGGTTCGCCAGTCCCCAGTCAAATCGTCCAACCCATGCTAGCATGGAAAGAAGACGTTAAATGATGATGATGAAAGAGTGGTGAGACTGAATGCATCTATTCTGAGTATGCTTTTCTAAGTAGAAGGCAAGAAACTGGAAGAAAGCAGAGTAATTTGGGTCCTTTGCATGGACTGCCCTGCTCATGGGGATTCATCATCATCATCTTCATCAT
>NW_026369274.1:0-296 GCF_001194135.2 Octopus bimaculoides | reverse complement strand
GCCTATTATAAAACTTAAAAACTGATGATGTCATTCCATCAACGTATGGAAGGCTGGTTGCTCTCGTTCATACTTTACGTTTAAATTTCTGTAATTTTTAATTTTCAATCACCTCTTATTTTGAACTTGACAAAGACAGACGAACTGTTGAAATATTGTTCAAATAATATATCTATACAATCGAATTGCGCTCTTCGTCTTGACTATTTATCTTCGTGAAGAGTTACGTCAATCCTTTTAAAAATGTAATAATAACAACAATAATGATAATAATAATAATAATAATAATAATAATA
>NW_026369273.1:0-388 GCF_001194135.2 Octopus bimaculoides | reverse complement strand
TCTATCTATCTATCTATCTATCTATCCATCCATCTATCTATCTATCTCTATTCGTCTGTCTGTGCGTACGATTGCTTGTCTGACTCTCTTCTTTCGCATTTCATTTTACATATATATTCGCATACACACACACAAACACACACACGCATTTCTGTGCATGAGTGTGTGTGTGTCTGTGTGTGTATGTATGTGACTGATTCTGTGTGTGTGTGTGTGTGTGAGTGTGTGTACGTGTGTGTGCCTAGGTATATGGATGAGTATACACGAGGCGGAAAATGCAAACACATTTACAGAATATTGTTTTTTTTCTTCTTATTTCTATTGATGTTACTGGTATGCATATTATTATTACTACTACTACTACTACTACTACTACTACTACTACTAC
>NW_026369272.1:126-231 GCF_001194135.2 Octopus bimaculoides | reverse complement strand
TTCGTTCGTTCGATCGTTCGTACGTACGTTCGTTCGTTCTTTCGATCGATCTTTTGTTCGTTCGTTCGTTTATTCGTACATACGTACGTACGTTCGTTCTTTCGT
>NW_026369272.1:0-116 GCF_001194135.2 Octopus bimaculoides | reverse complement strand
TTCGTTCGTTCGTTTATTCGTACATACGTACGTACGTTCGTTCTTTCGTTCCTTTGTTCGTACGTACATACGTACGTTCGTTCGTTAGTTTGTACCTTCGTCCGTTCGATCGTTCT
>NW_026369271.1:0-471 GCF_001194135.2 Octopus bimaculoides | reverse complement strand
CCTTGAGGTAACAGAGGATAATCTCTGCTTCCTCGTCAGCGGGAGGGACCACTGGCAGAGCCTCCCGCTCCGGTGGCTCACTACCCACCGGAGGGGCTTCCGGTTCGACCGGCGGCACAATGGCGACCGCCATCCGTCTCCCGTTTCTTTTCTTTTTCCTTTTCTTCCTTTTACCGTCTGTGGGGGGTTGGGCCTCCACCGGCACAACCAGAGGGCCCTTCTCTTCACTCGCACACTGCTCTTTAACTGGTGAGCAACTGCTGTTGCTTATCTTTCTTTTTCTATTCGTGGAGGCTTCCGCCTCCACGACTTTCACCATCTCCCCCTCCAAGGGGGGAGGGGGGGCGACGGGTGCACTTTCTTTATCCTGCACCGGGGCCATTTCACGGCTCTTAGGTCAGCTTTTCCTTATATGTCCAGGTTCCAGGCACCGATGACACCTGGGGGAGCGTCCCTCAAGCATCATAGGGT
>NW_026369270.1:0-236 GCF_001194135.2 Octopus bimaculoides | reverse complement strand
CGTGTGTAAATTGGGAATGCATACAACGTTTCTCTGCCCTAGGTGTACGGCGAAAAACTCGGCGAGAAATGGAAAAAAATTTGAAGAAAGAAGAAAAAAAACATAATAATAATAATAATAATAATAATAATAATAATAATAATAATAATAATAATAATAGTAGTAGTAGAACTGGGTGTGTGGCAGATAGCTTGCTTACCAGCCACATGGTTCCTGGTTCAGTCCCACTGCGTGGC
>NW_026369269.1:0-259 GCF_001194135.2 Octopus bimaculoides | reverse complement strand
GATAGACAGAGAGAATAAACTTAGATAAATAAAAGAAATGGATAAATGGATAGATATCTCTCTTTTACTCTCTTTTACTTGTTTCAGTCATTTGACTGCGGCCATGCTGGAGCACTGCCTTTAGTCGAGGAAATAGACCCCAGGACTTATTATTTGCAGCCAAGTACTTATTCTATCGGTCTCTTTTGCTGAACCGCTAGCTGACGGGGACGTAAACACACTAGCATCTGTTGTCAAGCAATGCTGGGGGGACAAACAC
>NW_026369268.1:0-1359 GCF_001194135.2 Octopus bimaculoides | reverse complement strand
TATATATACGTATTTTGCATATATATACATTTTGGGTTGGCAAGAAAGTAATTTCAGTTTTGTAGCATGACATAAAAGTCACTTCTTTTGATACGAAGAATGAACGTTACCCATTTATTTTGTTTCCCATTTTGTTCGATGACCTTTTGCTATCTTTATGACAAATTCATGTTTCTATGTTCATAGATTTTCTGGTCCTTCTCAGCCAAAAACTGAAGGAAGTGAGATTTCATGTCATCATCAATTTTGGAAGTTTTACCATTCAAAGTATTTTTGTATACTTCAAAATAAATGGTAATCTGATGATTCAAGGTCCCGGCTATATGGTGGATGTGACATTACTTCCTAACCAAACTTCAATAATTTTTCATGAGTTCGCAAATATGTGTATGATCTAGCGTTGTCATTGTGGAACACAATTTCTTTATGATTTGCCAGTTCTGGACGTTTGTGTTTGATTGTTTTCTTCAGTTTCATTAGTTGTTTACAGTAAACATTTAAATTGATTGTTTGGTTCCTTAGAAGCAGGTCATAATACACAACATCCTTATAATCCCACCAAATTGACAGAATCACCTTTTTTGATGCATTTCAGCTTTCAGTGTGGTTTGTGCTGGTTCACTACGCTTGGACCATAATCGTTTTCAATTGATGTTATCGTAAACAATCCATTTTCCATCACCAGTGATAGTTTGTTTCAAAATAGCTTGATTTCATTGCGTTTGAGATGCATATCACAAATATTGATTCGTTATGTTAAATGAATCTCCTTCAATTTATGTGGAACCCAAATATTGAGCTTCTTTAACAAGTCCACGGCATTTTAAGTGATTTTTTTAATTGTTATGTGTGATACATTTAACCTCTCTGCAATCTCTCGCTCAGTTATATGACAATCAGATTCAATTATGGCTTTGATTCAGTCTTCATCAACTTCAATAGGCTAACCACAACGTTGGTCATTTTTGAGTAAAAAATCTCCAGAACAAAATTTTTTTAACCCATTTCTGACATGTGCATTCTGTTAATCAATCAACACCATAAACTTCCCATATCTCATTGTGAGCCTCTGCAGCTTTCTTGCCTTTATGAAAAAAAAAAAAAGGAATATATGGCGCAAATGTTCCTTTTTGCGTTCCATGTTGAGATTGACACTGAACTAACACCTGTAAACAAAATTGTGCACAATTTCCTTCTAAAGTAAGCTATCAAATGATAAAAGAAAAAAGTTAAAATCATAACATTGAAAAAAGTCATTCAAGAAAATTGTTACCAATTGAGAAAAGAGTAATTACTGTCTTGCCAACCCAGTATGTATGTATGTATGTATGTATGTATGTATGCATGCATGCATGCATG
>NW_026369267.1:0-350 GCF_001194135.2 Octopus bimaculoides | reverse complement strand
CTCACAAGGCTTTGGTCGGCCCGAGGCTATAGTAGAAGGCACTTGCCCATGTATGTATGTATGTATTCTATCTTTTTGTCTCTCTATGTATATATTTTCTTTTATTCTTTTATTTGTTTCAGTCATTTGACTGCTGCCATGCTGGACAAATCGACTCCAGAACTTATTCTTCGTAAGCCTAGTACTTACTCTATCGCTCTCTTTATCGAACCGCTAAGTTACGGGGACGTAAACACACCACCATCGGTTGTCAAGCGACAGTGGGGATGCAAACACAGACACACAAATACACACACACACATACATACACACACACACACATACACACACTTATATATATATATATATAT
>NW_026369266.1:0-229 GCF_001194135.2 Octopus bimaculoides | reverse complement strand
GATAGATAGATAGATAGATAGATAGAGACAGAGAGAGAGAGACAGACAGACAGACAGATAGATAGGTAGGTAGGTAGGTAGGTACACAGAGAGATAGGTATACAAGCTTTCCCAGACTGAAATTTACTGCGACATGCACCCACATGAATACACATAAATACACACACATGAATATAATGAATATATATGTATACACACACACACACACACACACACACACACATATATA
>NW_026369265.1:0-240 GCF_001194135.2 Octopus bimaculoides | reverse complement strand
CACCAGTAAGTGAACCTTAATTCAACAGACCAGACCTTAAATAGATCAAATTCTAATCTGCAGTCTTTATCTTCACAAAGAATTCTATAGCTGTTCCTTCAAGAGTGAAATCTCAAATCTAGAAACATTTAGAATTTCAGTAGCAATGTTTCTAGGCAACTGGACAAAAATTGATGTAACATTTTCTCCTGCAGTTTATTCTCCATTTTTTTTTTTTTAAGAAAGCAAAAAATATAATAA
>NW_026369264.1:357-649 GCF_001194135.2 Octopus bimaculoides | reverse complement strand
ATATACATACATCCATATATATATATACATCTACATTTATATATCCATCTACATTTATATATCCATCTACATTTATAATATATATATATATACATATATCTATATACAAATATATATACATACGCATCTATATACATATATATATACATACGCATCTATATACATATATATATATACATACGCATCTATTTACATATATACATACTTCTATATACACATATATACACACATACATCTGTATACACAAATACATCTATATACATATATATACATATATATACATCTATATACA
>NW_026369264.1:0-347 GCF_001194135.2 Octopus bimaculoides | reverse complement strand
ATATATACATATATATACATCTATATACATATATATACATCTATATACATCTATATGTACATCTATATACATCTATATGTACATCTATATGTACATATGTATACATCTATATGTACATATGTATACATCTATATGTACATATATATACATCTATATGTACATATATGTATACATCTATATAAATCTATATATACATCTATATACATATGTTTAATACACATATATACATATGAATTTATTTAAATATATGTATATACGTATAAAGCTATCTATATCACTACTGAACGTCCGTTCTCGATATACGTATATAAATACAGTCATATACATATATATATATATATATATAT
>NW_026369263.1:554-689 GCF_001194135.2 Octopus bimaculoides | reverse complement strand
ACTTCTCCTTTTCCTCTTCTTTGCCTTCAGCTGTTCCCATTCTTTGCCTTATCCTCTTCCTCTTCCTTGCCTTATCCTGTTCCTGTTCTTTGCCTTCTCCTGTTCCTCTTCTTTGCCTTCTCCTTTTCCTCTTCT
>NW_026369263.1:307-429 GCF_001194135.2 Octopus bimaculoides | reverse complement strand
TCCTTTTCTTTGCCTTCTCCTGTTCCTCTTCTTTACCTTCTCCTTTTCCTCTTTCTTGCCTTCTCCTGTTCCTTTTCTTTGCCTTTTCCTGTTCCTCTTCTTTGACTTCTCCTGTTCCTCTT
>NW_026369263.1:0-103 GCF_001194135.2 Octopus bimaculoides | reverse complement strand
TGTTCCTCTACTTTGCCTTCTCCTGTTCCTTTTCGTTGCCTTCTCCTGTTACGGTTCTTTGCCTTCTCCTGTTCCTCTTTCTTGCCTTCTCCTGTTCTTTTTC
>NW_026369261.1:0-354 GCF_001194135.2 Octopus bimaculoides | reverse complement strand
GAGATAGAGAGAGAGAGAGAGAGAGAGAGAGAGAGAGTGAGTTGTCTCCTCGCTGCTACATTATTTCTCGATGCTGGAAATAACGAAAAGCAACTGTAATGATGCTAGGTGTGTATGTATGTATGTAGGTGTGTATGTATGTATGTATTATGTATGTATGTATATATGCATGTAGGTATGTGTATGTATGCATGTATGTATGCATGCATGCATCTATGTGTACATGTTTGTATAAATGTACGTATGTATGTATGTAAGTATGTATACATGTTTGTATGTATGATTGTACGCATATATGTATATATGTACGTGTGTATTTCAACAAGAATATATGCATGTATGTATGGATTTATG
>NW_026369260.1:0-285 GCF_001194135.2 Octopus bimaculoides | reverse complement strand
TAGAGTATGTACGTATCTATATATGTATATACACACACGCATATGAATATATACGTGTGTGTGTGTGTGTTTATTTGTGTGTGTGTGCGCGTGTATGTGTATGGGTGTGTGTGCATGTGTAGGTATGTATGTCTGCATATATGCATAATCAGAAAATCATTTTGATATTAAGTCAGTGCTTCTCAAACTATCTAATGTGTTTTACCGAGTTTTTTTTTCCCAGTGTGCCAGAGAACGGTAATATTTCTTAGTAATATTAATTTATACCGGAAACAATATATATAA
>NW_026369259.1:0-532 GCF_001194135.2 Octopus bimaculoides | reverse complement strand
GTTGAAAATACTTTATTACAACAACAATAACAATAATAATAACAAATAAACAGACCCATGTACATAGTGACAGGGTTTGGATTAGAAAGGCTACACCTGATGCGTTTGATGTAGCTGTGGGTAGTTCAGATTCAGCCCAGGTTGCTGATGTGGTCTGTGCTTTTATACTTTATGAATTAGCTGATCAATTCCCAAATATTAGAGGGGTTCTTTATAGAGATGATTGTCTCCTATTTCTCAGAAATAGTTCGAAACAACAGGTACAAAGGGTAAAAAATAGATTAGCTAGATTTTTTCGTAGAATAGGAATGAATATTATTTTTGAGGATAATATATCTGTAGCTAATTTTTTAGATGTTACGCTTGATCTACATAATAATTCATATAGGCCGTATCATAAACCTTCAACTAACCTTAGGTATATTAGTAAATTTAGTAATCATCCAAAAATAATAATAGATAATTTAGTTCATAGTATATCATTAAGATTGTCTAACCTGTCTGCAAATAATCTGGTTTTTGAAGATGAGGC
>NW_026369258.1:0-454 GCF_001194135.2 Octopus bimaculoides | reverse complement strand
GCCATGAGATTCCCAGGGTCGGTCCCAATATATGACGTATTGTGTAAGCCATGCCTAGTGAGTGAATTTTACTTAACGGAAACTGTACAGAAGACTTTACTTCTAATTCAAATGGTAGAGCCTTGTCATAATTACTGTGTCTATTGATTCTGTAAGAAAAATTATGTTACAGATTCATATGTCTATGGAATATTCAGCCACCTATGCGCCATCTATTTATCATGCCTCTTTCCTTCCCCTCTAAAAGTCTGTCTCTGTCATATAAGACAGCACATGGCAAGCTCTTGGGTCTGATACTTCATTAACTATTTTCTCCTCTGAAGATGAGAGATTCGCTCGAAATATAAGGAATTAGATTATCTATTCACTCTTTACATTGTAAGAAGCTGTTCTCGTTATTTCTTTATCGTTTTCGTGTATCACAATGCTTCAATCGATAGATAGATAGATAGAT
>NW_026369257.1:0-420 GCF_001194135.2 Octopus bimaculoides | reverse complement strand
GAATGAATCATGAAAAAGATGATATAATGAGGCGGAATGCCCACTCGACCTCCAAAGTCGAGTCGTTACATTGAAACCGTTTTGCCGTTCAATCATATATCTCTAAAATATAGCAGTTCAATACCATAGTCATTTTTTAGTTCGGTATAACAAGTCTGTTTTGGCAATTTCTCTCTATCCCCGATCACCTTCCACAACTCAATACCTTTATCATACTTTTTTAACTATTTCCATTTGTGCCTTATTTAACAATTGGCATGTCGTAGCCTCATCATCTTCCCAGAATTCCACTTCAACCACATCCTTCCACTCGCTCACCCGCTTTACAACGTCATCCTCCACGTCCGCATGCAGAACGCAAGCAGAACAAACATGGGGAGGGGGAACCATATCTACATCATGTGTGCTTGCATTTCTTTT
>NW_026369256.1:0-490 GCF_001194135.2 Octopus bimaculoides | reverse complement strand
ATGGTGGTGGTGGTGGTGGTGGTGGTGGCTTGTTAGCGGGTGATTTCAATTTAGGTCAAGCGGTATATTTACATGAATATATATATATATTTTCCTGTCTTGTTTTCCTGTCTTGTTTTCTGTCCGCCACTACATTCCTCCATGGTACAAGTTTAATCTATGTATACAAATTTAATTTGTGATCCATGGGAAGAGCCATTTTAACGATGCGTCCTGCCCTACTCTTCGAAACGCCTGTGTTAGAATAAAGGTAGCTGATGAAGGAAAATGTTCTCTATGTGGCCTGTGTATTTTCTGTACTCTGGTTATTATTATTTTTTGTCTACGTTTTGTTTGCAATGTCCTGTACCCAGATATGTACCTATATATATACAGGTAGACATAGGTATGCACATACCTGTATGTATATATGCATATACTAATTTATTATTTGTTTTTTATATATATATACATATATATACACACACACACACACACACAGATATATATA
>NW_026369255.1:13206-13655 GCF_001194135.2 Octopus bimaculoides | reverse complement strand
TACATTGATGATTAAATTTCAATTTAATATAACATTTGATCACTTGTTTTATTTATTAAAAATTCGGACAGAACTTATGGGATGACCTGATATATACGTATATACGTATGTACAAGTATTCAAGGAATACAGCTTTTAACAAAGTAAACAAGTTATATACGTACGTATGCTTGAATATATGTATGTATATACGTATGTACGCATGTATATTTGTACGTATGTGTGTATATACGTTGTACGTACGTACGTACGTACGTACGTATGTATGTATGTATGTAAGCATGCACGTATTTTGGCATGTATGCATGCATGCTTGTATGTATATAAACATTAAGTACATACGTATCAATGACTATACGCATACATTTGCGCGCGTTTGTCACTGTAAGAGCTAATGTGTGTGTATGAGCGCGTGTATGTGAGTGTGGATGTGTGTGCCTCCCTTACGT
>NW_026369255.1:0-423 GCF_001194135.2 Octopus bimaculoides | reverse complement strand
TATATATATATATATATATATATATATATATATATATATATGGATCTGTACATGTATGTGAGTATATGTGTACGTGTGAGTATATGTATATACATGTATATATTTGTATGTGTATGGGTATGTGAATTTATATGTATATATACACGTATGTCTATGGAAGTCTCTATATTAATATATATATGTATATATGTGTGTGTGTAATTTATTTTTAATTCGGGTATACGTATGAGCATATGTATGTATGTATATACCTACACACGCGCGCGCACACACACACACGTATACATGTATATGTGTATGTGAATTTATATATATGCATCTATTGCATAACTATGTAAACATATGTAATCATATCTACTACGGAATTATCTCCCCGAGAAAATAATAAATATAGAAGATTATTATTAGTTAATTTAAACAATA
>NW_026369254.1:3398-4389 GCF_001194135.2 Octopus bimaculoides | reverse complement strand
GAGGGGTAGAGAGAGAGAGAGAGAGAGAGAGAGAGAGAGAAAGAGTATCTGTGTGTGTGTGTGTGTGTGTGTGTGTATCTTCATGCGTGTGTCTGTTTCGGCGTCTGTATTTATAAGTATGTGTGCGTAACTCTGACACTGTATTGTTGTTCAGAATTTCATGCTGTTCATAATTTAGAGTTATCTCCCTTGCGTCATGTTTTGAAATTTGATGAATAATTTTAGTTACTCAATGTATATCTTGTACACGCGCGCGTGCATGCGTGCGTGCGTATATGTGTGTGTGTGTGTATGTGGGTGTGTGAGTTGTGCTGTTTTCTGTGAAAGTGATTGAGAAGAAATAGATGCTTTACGATTATATATTGAGTTACATGTCATATGTAAAGCAATCTCTCTATTTATATACCTATCTGCCTGTCTGTCTATCTACCTATCTGTCTGTCTGTCTGCCTATCAATTCATCCGTCTGCCTCTCTGACTATCCATCTATCTATCTATGTATCAATTCATCTGTCTACCTGTCTGTTTATCTACCTATCTACCTATCAATCTATCAATTCATCTGTCTGCCTGTCTGTCTTTTGTCTGTCTATCTATCTATCTATCTATCTATCTATCTATCTATCTATCTATCTATCTATTAATTCATCTGTTTGCCTATCTATCTATCTATCTATCTATCTATCTAGTCATATGTCTGCCTGTCTATGGAAACTGAACGCTTCGCTCTTAGCGCGGCAAGTTTACAGGAACCGGATTAGCGAATTAATTAAGAGGGCGTTAACAGGAGCCATCGTTAACAACCGCTGGTGGTTTGCCCTGAAAATGGCAATTAAATCGGAATCTATTAGGTTTAGTAAAGAACTAGCGATAGATCGAAATAGAGTAGAGGGAGACTTAGTTAAGAAACTAGAAGAGGCACTTACAACTGGCAGCGCAACCAACGTTTTGGCTGCGAGGATGGCCCTCGACCAACACCTCAACGCCAAAC
>NW_026369254.1:0-482 GCF_001194135.2 Octopus bimaculoides | reverse complement strand
GCTCTACTTTGTCATTTGTCCATTTTCTGTATTTAGCCCTGTGTGGCTATAATAAAAAGATATCTATCTACCTGTATATCTATCTGTCTATCTATCTATCTATCTATCTATCTATCTATCAATGGTTCTCAACCTGACTCCATATGGCCCTCTGGGGTTCAAATAAGATTTTGTTGTTAAAATTTATCTGCAGTAAATTGGTTATACTTCTACAATACACGGAATATTTAAACAATTTTTTTATATATATACAATTCCTAATAATAGAGATATTTAAACATCAAATAGCTTGGATGGTGCACCCGAGTAAAGTAGGAATCCCAGGAGTCCAAAGGTTACAATGGGTGAGAAACATTACTCGTTAAATGAAGGAGATGAGAAAGAGGTCTGCTGCTGTTAGCTGTACAATCCTGATCTACAGTTCAGAGAAGATGCTGTTGGCACTCCGTCGCTTACGACGTCGACGGTTCCAGTTGATCCGA
>NW_026369253.1:0-470 GCF_001194135.2 Octopus bimaculoides | reverse complement strand
ATAGTGTTGGTTGCATTATAACAGTGTTGGTTGCAGCATGATAGTGTTGTTTGCAATTGACAGTCTTGGTTGCAGTACAATAGCACTGATCACATGATGATAGTGTTGTCTACAGCACAATAGTGCTGGTCACAGGATGGTAGTGTTGGTTGCATTATAATAGTGTTGGTTGCAATACAGTAGTGTTGGTTGCAGTAATGATAGTGTTGTTTGCAATTGACAGTCTTGGTTGCAGTACAATAGCGCTGGTTGCAGGATGATAGTGTTGGTTGCAGCACAATAGTGCTGGTTGCAAGATTATAGTGTTGGTTGCAGCATAGTAGTGCTGGTCATAGGATGATAGTGTTGGTTGCATTATAATAGTGTTGGTAGCAGTATGATAGTGCTGGTTGTAGGACAATAATATTAGTTACAATACAATAGTTTTAGTTGCAGTATGATAGTGTTGGTTTCAATATGACAGTATTGGT
>NW_026369252.1:0-307 GCF_001194135.2 Octopus bimaculoides | reverse complement strand
TCAAATC
Organism: Octopus bimaculoides; assembly: GCF_001194135.2. Lineage (NCBI taxonomy): Eukaryota > Metazoa > Mollusca > Cephalopoda > Octopoda > Octopodidae > Octopus > Octopus bimaculoides. Next base: position 300 of record NW_026369252.1, on the reverse strand, counting down.
TTCCACCGGTTCTTTTGCCTAATTCCATCGATGTTATTGGATTGGATTTGTTTTTGTATAGGGAGCCGGGTGTAGCACATCCATGTTATTATTCAGCCCGTGTTATTATTATTATTATTATTATTATTATTATTATTATTATTATTATTATTATTATTATTATTATTATTATTATTATTATTATTCAGTAGTTTTATTTTTATAACGTGCTTTCACTTCATATACCGAGCGCAGCTCTGTGCGCCTTGGCTATGTGCTGTAGTTTGCTGTGGTGCTCTTATGTTTACTGTATTGAAAGTG
>NW_026369249.1:0-290 GCF_001194135.2 Octopus bimaculoides | reverse complement strand
AGATATATATTTATATATTTATTTATTTATATATTATTTTTTATATATATGTTGATTTATTAATATAAATATATGTTTTATATATATTTATTTATTTGTATATATATTTATTTATATATTTATCTGTTCATTTATATATTTATTTATATATTTCTTTATTTAGATGTATATTTATTAATTTATTTATATATTTATTTATTTATTTATATATATATTCATTTATGTATTTATATATTTATCTATTTATATATATATATATTTTATATATATTTATTTATTTTTCTTTATAT
>NW_026369248.1:0-323 GCF_001194135.2 Octopus bimaculoides | reverse complement strand
CTGCAGCTGTCTTACCAGAAATATAGCATCAGTGATGCTTTTCCCTGGAATGAACCCAAACTGCATCTAATCTAAACTGACTCTCTCTCTAATTTGTTGGGCTATGACCCTCTCAGTGACCTCCATTACCTGGTCCAACAACTTGATACCTCTGTAATTGTTTGTGTCTAAAGTGTCACCTTTACCTTTATAGCAGTTGACTATGGTTTTGCTACACCAGTCATTGAGTATGATTCCTTCGTGTATCACCTGATTAACTATACAGGTGACTAGGCCGACACTGCCAGATATTTTGAGCATCACTGCAGTGATTCCTGATGGGC
>NW_026369247.1:0-658 GCF_001194135.2 Octopus bimaculoides | reverse complement strand
TCTTCCCACGAACACAAATTAAATTGTTTTCGTGGAGGGTAGTGGCAGACAGGAAAACGAAACGGTGAAATATACAGCAAAAAGGCTGTACAGCCAGACTCGAAGTGTGTATGTATTGAACGCTGTGAAGCACGTACAGGAGGGGCAAAGAAGTACGTGCGAGCTTGGTGATTCCAAGAACGAAAAGAAATAGCAGCCGGACACACGTGACCAATGCTGTGTGAGGAGAAAGAGTAGCAGAGGGAAAAGGAGGGGAGGAAGTAGAATAAAAGTGAGCAACGAGAGGTAGAGAGAGAGGGAGAGAGATAGTAGTAGTGATGGTGAGAGGCGAAGGACGAGTAACAAGAGATAGAGAGAGAGAGAGAGAGCTGCATTTGTGCACATGTGTGTGGGTCAGTACTTGTACATATACACATGTATGTATATCATTATTCTGTTTATTTCAAGATTTCTTGCCAGTAGAGAAAGAACTGGTTTCTAACCAAGATCCAAAGTTCCTTCATTCAGATTGCAACATAAACAGCAGGGTATGAATGTATGTATGTATGTATGTATGTATGAATATGTAGATTTGTATGTGTTTATGTATGTTGTAGTCAGCCCACTTAAGTTACAACATTCTCAAAGGATGCAAGGTTGGAGTTTGGTCAGGATAAAT
>NW_026369246.1:0-332 GCF_001194135.2 Octopus bimaculoides | reverse complement strand
CCCGAGGGTATAGTAGAAGACACTTGCCCAAGGTGCCACGCAGTGAGACTTACTCGAGACCATGTGGTTGGTAAGCAAGATACTTACCACACAACAACTTCTGCGCCTTGTATGTGTATGTTTATATTTATCAGGTCGAGGAGTGTGTAACTGCATCACTGCCGTCCCCATATCAGCTCACCTGAATTCGTCTTATAACCACTCTTTACCTTGCAGCCTTGGTCCTCCATGAACACTTCGGAGTTCAAATCATTTGAGTACTACTACGTTTTTTCTATCCTGACCATCTCTGCACCTCACTTCTTCACTCTTTCTTTCTCTTTCTATGTTTA
>NW_026369245.1:452-581 GCF_001194135.2 Octopus bimaculoides | reverse complement strand
TTCCTTCCTTCTTTCTTTCTTTTCTTTGTTCCTTTCCTTTAATTCCTTTCCTTTTCTCTTACTCTTTATCTTTCTTTCGGTCTTATCTTTCCTTCTGTCTTTCATTCTTTGTTTCATCCTTTCTTTTCT
>NW_026369245.1:188-442 GCF_001194135.2 Octopus bimaculoides | reverse complement strand
CTTTCTTTTCTTTCTCTCCTTTGCTGGTTTGTTTCTCGATTTCCTTCCTTTCTTTCTTCCTTTCCTTTAATTCCTTTCTCTTTTTCCTTTTCTCATACTCTATCTTTCTTTCATTCTTTGTTTCTTATCTTTCCTTCTGTCTTTCATTCTTTGTTTTGTTCTTCCTTTTCTTTCTCTCCTTTGCTGGTTTCTTTCTCGATTTCCTTTCTTTGTTCCTTTCCTTTAATTCCTTTCTCTTTTTCTTTCTTTCCTTT
>NW_026369245.1:0-103 GCF_001194135.2 Octopus bimaculoides | reverse complement strand
TCTCGATTTCCTTCTTTCTTTCTTTTCTTTGTTCCTTTCCTTTAATTCCTCTCTTCTTTCTTTCCTTTTCTCTTACTCTTTATCTTTCTTATCTTTCCTTCTG
>NW_026369244.1:0-497 GCF_001194135.2 Octopus bimaculoides | reverse complement strand
GGGTCGATAAAATAAGTATCAGTTGAGCACTGGAGTCGATGTAATCGACTAAACCAGCCCCTCAAAATTCCAGGTTTTGTGCTTTTAGTAGAAAACATATTGACAGTAATGTAAGATGCGATAATTTTTAAATACCAAATTTGTAACCCTTTACAAAACATTAATGTTGTTGTTCTTCTTTTACAATTCTGCGACAAGTAATCACATGTTCATAAAGAAAAGAAATCGCTTCAGCTTACAACAAAGATTTTTTATTTGACGACGACGAAATTGAAGCTGACGATGATGACGAAATCGAGATAGACGAAAGCATAATCGAAACTGCTGATAACGAAATTGATAAGATTGACATAAGATAAAATAAGAACAGTGATAAACAAGTGAAGAACGAATATATGGTGCGTGTATTTATTTATTTGGCAAAAAGAATGACCGTCCCAAAATGTAACAATATCTGTTTCAACACACGGTTTCACATCAGGAATCTTGTAACACAA
>NW_026369243.1:0-275 GCF_001194135.2 Octopus bimaculoides | reverse complement strand
CAAAACAAAAGTCAAACATAAAATAATAATAATAATAATAATAATATAAAGAAAAATAGCCTGAGGACGCACTGGTGGATTTCTGTATCAGGTATAACATGGTGAAACAAACCACCAGCGCAGAAACACGTGTAGCGTTGATTAATATTATCTTCTTTACCCACAGACTAATAACAGGTAAGGTATATATATTTTTTAAATGTGTTATATAATTTTTAATTAATGCTAATGTACTTTATTTTATTGTACGATATAGTAGGATTTAAAATGATTAT
>NW_026369242.1:0-667 GCF_001194135.2 Octopus bimaculoides | reverse complement strand
ATCCATTCTCGCCACATGACCATACCAGCGCAATTGTATCTCTTGCACAACCACAACTGATGCTTCTGAGGTTCAACTTTTCACTCAAGGTACTTATGCTCTGTCTAGTATGCACACTGACATTACATATCCATCAGAGCATACTTGCTTCATTCCTTGCGAGCTTACGCATGTCTTCAACAGTCATGGCCCATGTTTCACTAACATGAAGCATGGCTGTTCGTACACATGCGTCATACAGTCTGCCTTTTACTCTGAGAGAGAGACCCTTTGTCACCAGCAGAGGTAAGAGCTCTCTGAACTTTGCCCAGGCTATTCTTATTCTAGCAGCTACACTTTCAGCACACCCTCCCCCACTACTAACTTGGTCACCTAGATAGCGGAAGCTATCAACTACGTCTAGTTTTTCTCCCTGGAATGTGGCAGAAGTTATTTTCTGCACATTCACAGTGTTTATAGCTCCTGAACATGTACTACATACAAAAACTAACTTCCTAGTTAACCTTCCTTTGATATTGCTGCACCTCTTATGTGTCCAAAGCTTGCACTTGGTGCATCTTATAGAGTTACTGCCTACGCCTTTTCTACAGATCGAGCAAGGCCATCTACCTGTAGGTGTTTGTGTTTTGTCTACCTTCCTACTTATTAGGACTTTGGTTTTAGTTAG
>NW_026369241.1:0-298 GCF_001194135.2 Octopus bimaculoides | reverse complement strand
TATGTACTCGTTTATTCTGCTTAGGGAATATCTTCCTACCATACTGATACAGAGGAAATGTAAAGTAATGACTTTCAGACCATCGTCAAAGATACTTTTGCTATGACCATAACTGATATGAACCGTTACCAACCGGATATTGCCAACGATTTGCCATCTCAGCTCCCCGCAAAAGTTAACGCTTGTCATACAGTCCTCGCCCGTAATTCTGTATAGCTACGAGAAATGGTTGTCAATGTAAGAAAATATTATAGTGTATAACATTTATGTGTGTGTGTGTGTATACATCCATATATAT
>NW_026369240.1:19544-19922 GCF_001194135.2 Octopus bimaculoides | reverse complement strand
TATATATATATATATATATATATATATATATGCATATATGTAAATATTTGCATACGTGAATATATATACATACACACACGCACACACACACACACACACATACATACATGTATGTGTGTGGGCGTCCACACATCTGTCTGTTTGTTTCTGAGTCCGTATGTCTACGAAAATTCCGTCTATAAACTTTATTTCATTTTTGATTCTTATAGTAAGAAAATGGCCATTGGAATATTCTTCTTTCTCTGTTATTTTCGTAACGGAAAATTGGTTAAGAATATTTCAATGTGTCTGTGAGAGAGAGAGGGGCAGAGAAACGTGTGGGGGGGAAAGAGAGCCCGATAGAGACAGACGTACAAACATCCAGAGATAAAGGGGGGG
>NW_026369240.1:15012-19534 GCF_001194135.2 Octopus bimaculoides | reverse complement strand
ACTGGCACAAGTAAAAGAATATACATGTATCTTTTACTCTTACTTGTTTCAGTCTTTTGGCTGTGGCCATGCTGGAGCACCGCCTTTAGTCGAGCAAATCGCCTCCAGGATTTATTCTCTGTAAGCCTAGTACGTATTCGATTGGTCTCTTTTTGCCAAACCGTTAAGTTACGGGGACATAAACACATCAGCATCGGTTGTCAAGCGATGGCGGGAGGACAAACACAGACTCATACATAAATATATATATATACATATATGTATATATATATGAGAGAGAGAGGGGGGGATACGAAGGACTTCACTCAGTTTCCGTCTACCAAATCCACTCACAAGGCTTTGGTCGGCCTGAGGCTATAGTAGAAGACACTTGCCCAAGGTGCCATGCAGTGGGACTGAACTTGTAACCATGTGGTTGGTAAGCAAGCTACTTACCTCACAGCCACATAAGTGTGTGTGTGTGTGTTTTCTGACCGCCGGCTGACAACCGGTGTTGGTGTGTTTACTTCCACGCCATAACTTAGCGGCTCGTCATCATCTCGACCACTGACAGCGTCATCTTTCTCCTTACTACAACAGATTCCCACCCCGACTACCACCACCATTCCTACCGAAAACGGCAATATCATCATCATCATCATCATCATCGCCACCCCAACTGCCACCCTTATTACGAGAGCACTGACAGACCCAGTTTCCGCCACCTTCGCTACCGGCATCATCACCACCACCACTGCCACCATCACCATCATCATCATCATCACTATATTCTACACTGAATCTAACTCATTCGCCCTCCTCCCACTGCTCCTCATTCTTTGACTCCATCTTGTCCCTTTTTTCTTCTCCCTCTCCTCGTGCCTACGATCCCTCTTCCGCCCCCCCCCCCAGCATCCATTGACACGCATCACTGAACACACGTACATTGAACAGAACTGATCAAACAGAAATTGGCGGGAGACGATGAAGGCAACAACAACAACAACACCATGAATACATATAAACCGATGATGATGATGATGATGATGATGATGATATCAAGAGCAGCAAAAACAAATAAAATAAATAAATAAACTAAATAAATCTAAGGGTTTTCCTTCCAGTTCCGTCTTCGCACTTTCGCTTTGTCGCCTTCCCTACCCGCACTCTATCCTTCCCTGTTTTTCCTCTCTCTTTCTCTCAATCCCAATTTCTCTGTTTTCTGTCATTTTTTTTTTCATTCTGTCGATTCCTTTTGCGATCTATTCCTTCTCTCTCTCTCTCTCTCTCTCTCTCTCTCTCTCTCACCCCCATCTCTCTCGTCTTATTCCCTATCTCCAAGAACCCTACACGCGTTCCTTTCTACATACCTAAATACGTATTCTTTTATTCTTGTTTCAATCATTCAACTGCGACCATGCTGGAGCACGGCATTTAAGTATTTCTTTTCTCTTTTAGTCTAACGAATCGACCCCAGGGCTTATTCTCTATAAGCCCAGTACTTATTCTATCGGTTTCTTTCGCCGAACCACTAAGTTATGGGAACCTAAACACACAAGCATCAGTTGTCAAGGGTTGGCAGTGAGGGATACACACAGACACACAAACATGAATATATATATATATATATATATATATAATAATAATAATAATAATAATAATAATAATAATAATAATAATAATAATAATAATAATAATAATAATAATAATAATAATAAGAAGAAGAAGAAGAAGAAGAAGAAGAAGAAGAAGAAGAAGAAGAAGAAGAAGAAGAAGAAGAAGAAGAAGAAGAAGAAGAAGAAGAAGTTTTATATGGGGATCCTTAGCCGATATAGAAATGGGACGCTTTTTTTCGTAATTTTTTGTTTCAAAACAGAGAGAATATATCGGCTCTCTATCCTTCTAGGCGCCATTTGTTGGAAGAGATGGGTAGGAGACCTTTCCTTGATGTGCTTCCGATTCATACAGACCCCGCTTGAGAACCACAGCCAGTGGTTATTAACCAGGGCCCACGTAAGGTTTTGGGTATCCATAAGATTTTGTTGTTAAAGTTTATCTCTAATTTACTGGTTACACTTCGAAAACACACAGGATATTTTAACATCTTTTATACAATTTTTAATAATATTTACTTATACAGGATAGGGGGTTCTTTTAATATTAAATGGCTATAGCGGGGAGTAGATGAATAAAATAAGAGTCCAATGGGTCCATAGGTAAAAATTGGTGGGAAAACCAATGATATAAACAGAAAGAGAGTTTGCAGTGTTTTTAGGACCATTGCATGAATATAGAAGTGGGGCAGAGGAAATTCGTTTTGCCAGGGCATAAAGAGACAAAGCGATCGTTTGCGGTTTCGTCTTGCGACTTTGTAACAGCTAACAGCTAATCATCCATCCTCGAACCATACTCAAAGATGTTTGCCTTATGTATAAAGAAAGATAAGGAATTACAACTCCCATGTCGCTTCCGATACGTATCAAAGAGAATCAAAGCAGTTTATGATTGATATTGGTAGGTCAGAGGTCAGAGGTGCACTGAGGCCATGATTGTCTAAGCCCGTCTGACTGTCTCTGATAATTATGGCTTCTAAGAAAATACACAATGACCAGTTATCTAGTGGCGACAGAGCGGACATAGGAGGTACAGTGTGGAATCGATCGAGATCCAACGCAGGATATTACTGGTACTTTATCATTTCAACCCCACAACAATGAAAGGTAAAGTTAGTGTTAGTCTTCTATTATAATTTCATTGACATCTCGGATATTTTATAGGAATATTAAATCTACCCCATTATATCACTGCTACTTTATTTTATCAACCCCACAACACTGAAAGGTAAAGTTAGTGTTAGCCTTCTATTATAATTCCGTTCATATCTAGGATATTTTACGGCAATATTATATCCACCCCAGAATTTTACATGTATAAGGATTTAAAATCCATTCCAGAATTTTACAGGTATCTTATCGTATCAACCCAACGATAAAATTAGTCTTTGTTACGTTATGATAATAATATTATATCTACCCCAGAATTTGCCGAATACAAATGAAACCCTTTAAAATCCAAAATAAAAACGAAACCCGGTTAGGTTCTGAACTCAAAAAAATTAACCTTTAAAGTTTATTTACCCTAGTAAGAAACAACAGCCAAATATCCCTCAAGCCACACTCAAACAGACACACACACACGGTCTCTAGCAGACGACACAACCTTCTGTAGGAAGACAGATAAGGAAACGCATCTTTGGTGTTTCTTCCGATACGCATCAAAGATAGGCTAAACAATTTATGATGGATTCTTGGAGGTGAAAGGGCGAGCATACAAGGCAGTTCTGTCTGTCTGCGATAATAGAGAACGGTTCCGTAAAACGTTTGAAGAGAACGAAAGAAGACTGACCAGCGTGAAGACCAGGCCAAAGGGGTCAAAATTCGATATCTTCAGGGCGTGAAAATAGCCATGAATAAAAATCAGAACCCCACTTTGTCTTGTCACTCTCGCTTACCCTCTCTTTCTCTCCCAATCTCAATTTCTCTTCCATTCTTTTTCTCTTTTGTTTTCTCTCTCTCTCTCTCTCTCTCTCTCTCTCTCTCTCTTTCTCTCTCTCGTCTTTCGATTTGTGCACTGCAAGTCCGCCATTTTGTGGCGAAGCATTGGCCGAAGATGTGTGTGTTTGTGTGTATGTGTGCACATTTGTGCTTATATATATGTGTGTGTGTGTGTGTGTGTGTGTGTGTGTGTGCGAGTGTATATACGAGTGTGTGCGTATATAGGTACGTGTGTGCATATATAAATGTATATTTATACATTTGTGTGTGCGAATATGTGTTTATATATATACTATATATAAGCACATACATACCTACGTGTATGTATGTATGTATGTATGTATGTATATATATATATAGAGAGAGAGAGAGAAAGAGAGAGAGAGAGAGAAAGAGAGAGAGAGAGAGAGAGAGAGAGAGAGACGTATATACACGAATATATATATGTATGTGTGTGTGTGTGTGACTAGTGCAGAGTGTTTGTGTGTGATCATCAGTGTGTATGCGTATGAGGGTCTGTGCACTATCTGTGTGTGAGTGCGTGTGAGAGAGAGAGAGAGAGAGAGAGAGAGAGAAAGAGAGAGAGAGAGAGAGAGAAAGAGAGAAAGAGAGTGAGAGAGAGAAGAATCACCCGGTGCGAGAACAAAAATGACTAACTGATGCAAAGAAAGAAAAGGGAGACGTTCCGGTTGGTCGGTCGATGGGTTAGATCTATTGTCATTTAGCCCTAGGTCAATCCTGATCCAGATACACCATTGATCAAAGACGTTACAATACTGACCATCCCGCCTTCTTCTTTACACATAGTGTATCTAGGACTACATTATCTAACGTATAGTATAGTAGTTGGTATTAGTGGCTATAATTGGTGGTAGTAGTAGTAGTAGTAGTAGTAGTAGTAGTAGTAGTAGTAGTAGTAGTAGTAGTAGTAGTAGTAGTGGAAGAAGAAGAGGAAACAGGATATACATATCGTGCCAAACCGAAATAAA
>NW_026369240.1:10891-11882 GCF_001194135.2 Octopus bimaculoides | reverse complement strand
CTAACAACAAGGCCCTTTTAATATATGTAAACTGTGACTACCACAACAACATCAGCAACAACCACAATACGTCCCCCATGAACAATTAAGACCTTTAAACGTACCCCGCTAGGGGGCACTGGAGTGGAAAATAGCATAAATAAAGATGAAGTGATTGCACGGAGAGATGGGGGTGGTGGTGGTGAAGGATCTCCTTTCTGCTTCTCCTGTTTTTCAGGCAGTTCTATGTGTTTTGAGGGAGATTTGGTTGCTATTTCTAGCAGGGCTAGCTACCATCTAGAGGTCTCCCTCATTGGCTCACATACATATATACATAGATAAGAGAGTAGGGTGTGATTTGAGGGAGATTTGGCTGCTACTTCTACCAGGTCAACCTGCCAGTATAGGTCACTCCCATTGGCACAGTCATTAGATTGCGGCCATGCTGTGGCACTACCTTGAATTTAAGTCGAATTGATCCCGGTACCGATTGTTAAGTGTTGGTCACACACACACACACACGAAAATCTGACAAGGCTTTGGCCCGCCCGAGGCTATAGTAGAAGACACTTGCCCAAGGTGTCACGCAGTGGGACTGAACCCGGGACCATGTGGTTGGTAAGCAAGCTACTTACCACACAGCCACGCCTGCGCCTATATATATATATATACATACGTATATATACAGTACTGAAGGGAATAGAAGCTTTAGATTAATCGACTCAGAGCGAAAGGAAAAGAAGTGTGTGTATATACATTTATATATATATATGTGTATGTGTGTGTGTGTGTGTATTTTATATACACGCTTTTCTTGTTTTATGTTCTACACGGACTAAATCTCTCCTTTCTTACTCCTTGTGTATGTACATGTATGTATGTATGTGTGTATATATATATGTGTGTGTACGTATATATATGTGTGTGTGTATGTATATATATATGTATATGTGTATATGTATGTATGTATATATATATATATATATATATATATATATATATATATATATAT
>NW_026369240.1:9249-10102 GCF_001194135.2 Octopus bimaculoides | reverse complement strand
CTCAAAATCTTAATCTTGTCACAGCTAAGGCGGTACTCCAGCATGGCCGCAGTCAAATGACTGAAACAAGTAAAAGAATATATATATATATATTCTTCACACATATATACAAATATACGACTGGCTTCTTTCAGTTTCCGTCTACCAAATCGTCCCCATGACTTGGCTCTTTTGCCGAACCGCTAAGTTACGGGGACGTAAACACACCAGCATCGGTTGTCAAGCGATGATGGGGAAGATAACGGACACAGATATACACGTACACATAAATATATATATATATATATATATATACACACACGACAGGCTTCTTTCAGTTTCCGTCTACCAAATCAACTTACAAGGTTTTGGCCGGACCGAAACTATAGCAGAAAACACTTGCCCAAGGTGTCACGCAGTGGGACTGAACCTGGAACCATGTGGCTGGTAAGCAAGCTACTTATCACACACCCACGCCTGCACCTATATGTACGTGTGTGTGAGCATGTATATACACACACGCATATGTGTGTCCTTTCGTGTATGTGTATATCATATATATATGTGTGTGTGTGTGTGTGTGTGTGTGTGTGTGTACGTATATATGGGCGTGCGTTGTGTGCAAGTGTGGACTTCGGCTGTTAAACTGTGAATAGTAAAACGCAAACCGCCTAGAAACGTTAGCTTGTATTTAGAGACTAGCAAAGCGGAACCAGCGTCACGGGTGGTGGTCATGGTAAGGTTGGAGGTGGTTTGGTGTGAATACACAAATTGGGCGCCGGTGACACTGACACCACCGCCACGTCAAACAGACACGCACAACACAAACGTACATTCGGGTAGGTTGGTCTATTTATGGGTATGTCAATACACA
>NW_026369240.1:5145-8072 GCF_001194135.2 Octopus bimaculoides | reverse complement strand
CTAAAAAAGCTGAGAATCCCACAGATAGCATCACTTGTAACTCACAAAGGCAAAAACAATGAAAACTAACCAATTCCGATGTTTAACAGTAGACGCGTTTCTGGATCATGATTGATAATAATCAATTTCCTTCATCAATACTGTATTCCAGTAGTAAATTTGACTATGCTAGCAAACTGTGCAAGCATGGACTAGTAACATTCCACACCGACACAGGCCTGAAAGCATATTTCTGAACTTCGGTATATGGTGAAGCAAATATTTGCTGATCCCTTAATTATATTTATTTATATATATATATATATATATTATACATGCAAATATATATATATATATATATATATACACATACATACACATATAATTTTAAAAGTAACCCTAACCCCTTCAACTGAATACCAACGCAGGAAACTTGTAGAATTACATGAGGTTCAAAGCGACCCAAGTGATGTTCCGTTGGTGAAATTGCAGCGACTAGGATACATCATTGCATACATACAGAGCAATGTGCAGCTGCTGCATCAGAATCATTGTTATGCATGTTGCAGAGAACCTTTTAATAAATCTCCACTCCCTTCATGGTTTGTCAATTCTATATGTGTGTATGCATGCATTGTATTTATATATAATCTGTTATCTATATGCGTTATGTTTATATATGCGTAATGTATATATATACACATTTGATAAATGCATGAGCATTATATATGGTGCATATCTATATGTAATAGAATCAACATAAATTCATCGTCAACAGAAACAAAACATAAAATACAGCAACAATAAAATAACAAAAACATATAGGTAACGATAAGAATAACAAAATAAATGTTAACCAAACAAAACATAATAATTAATCCAAATGTAAATAATTACAAACAAATTGGCCGACATTTATAATAATTTCCATTGTTTTCTCTAAATAAGTTCCCATACCGGTTTCAACTCATTTCCCTCATTTTCCCCATTTTTTCAGAAACACGTTCACCCCATTAAATTTTCCGTCATTCACTACTCCCCATCTTTTACAAACAATTTTGCCTTGGTCTAATCATTTTTCATCATTTTTTCCTCCCCCGTCACCCATTTTCAAAACCAACTTTTCCTCATTTGGTTTTGCTTCTGTCTTTCCCCCATTTTTAATTTCTTTCCCCCTTTTTAAAAATAAATTCCCCTCGTTCGTTTTTCCTATAATTTCTATTTTGCAGCAAAAGATTCGCTTGCATTTTTCATTTCTCCTCCCCCGCCAACACCACCTCACTGTCAAAAATAGATTTCCTTCGTTCGCTTACAATTTTACCCCATTTTTTTAACAAAATATTTTTTGCTTACATATATTCATTCATTCTTAATTCTTTCTTTTTTTTTTTTCATTCCTCCACCGAAAATGAAAAATAAATTTCTTTCCTTCTCTTTCCCAAAATTTTCCCCATTTTTTAACAAAACCTACTTACATTTTTCATTTCTTCCCCCCTCTGACAAAAATAAATTTCCCTCCTTCACTTTTCGTACAATTTCCCCCTATTTTTAGTAACAATTTTTGACTACATATATATATATATACATTTTACTATTTTTTCATTCATTTTTTCATTCATTTTTTACATATACTCACCCTTTTTACTCGCCACGCTTGCAGTCGGGTTCGGCTGCGCTGCGTAACTTGTAGGTGCACTAAGCCCAGCCATAGACGCGTTGGGGGCGTACCACGGATTAGGCCTGGGCCATGCCTGACCGTTCAATAAGCCCAATTTGTCGTACATAGTCCCTTGACCAATCACCTTTTGGTTTTCGCTCGCAAGATTACGTAAAACTCGATTTATTGAGGATACCTGCAGAAAAAGTGAGAGTAATACAAATTAGAAAAAAGCAGGTGTTTATGTGTGTTTGTTTATACGAGGCTGTACTGGAAAGTTCCTGGCTTTAAAGACATCCCGAAAGGTCTGGCTGGAGATCCAACCTTCCACGCTCTTTTACAAGGCTCAGAAAACCTAAAGGACCCCTGCAATAAGTGAGTGAATCTGAGAAGGGAATATGTTGAATAAAATCATAATTAACTGATCCTCCTCTATTTTCTTTTACCCTAAACCAGTAATTTTTCAGCACCCCTTGTATATATATATATACAGGGTGTCCACAAAGTCTGGATACATGGGGATTAACACATACTTTAAGAAATTATTATTTCTTATATTTAATTGCTTATATTATGATTTCATTTACTCCATGTACCCAGACCTTGTGGACACCCGGTAGATATATGAGAAAAGGTAAGTTCAAAAAGAACAATTCAAACTTTTGTGGGGGTCCTAAAAGAGAGAAAATGGGATTTCTAATAAGGGTTCGTCATATTCGTGAAAATCAACCAAACCAGGTAATAAGAATATGAAAATAATATTTGAGTAGATTCGTTATAGGTATAAGAATATACCATAAACAAGAATTAAAAATAATGGAGAGATGCTGAATCAGAAATCGATTTATTATAAGACTCCATTGAATCCAGTTTTATAATAAATCTATTTCTGTTTCAACATCTTCTCTCCATTATTTTTAATTCTTGTTTATGGTATATTCTTATACCTATACCGAATCTCCTCAAAGATATATATATATATATATATATATATATATATATATATAAATTCATAAGAGTGGTACAACAAGGCACCGATATTTACTGGATAATAGCAATCGATATAAATACGACGCTATTGTATAGCTTCACTGCGTATATACTGGTAAAAATGCGTGTGTGCAACAAACATGAAAAACTTGTCTTACCTTAGCTATACAATAGCGTCGTATTTATATCGATTGCTATTGTCCAGTAAATATCGGTGCCTTGTTATACCACTCTTATGAATTTATATATATACCCTTATAGGGCTATTTTTTGCTGGAAATTAATACATTTGTATTGCAAT
>NW_026369240.1:0-3212 GCF_001194135.2 Octopus bimaculoides | reverse complement strand
CAAAACGTCACTGTTAACAATCATTTTTTTGTATAAGAATAATAAGCATATTCGTATAGTTATATTTTCATCCGAAAAACGACATCTATCTCTTTTTTTTTTTTTTTTTTCATTATGAGGTTTTTTCACGCTGACTACTTGATAAATTCTTATAAAGATTTTATCCTATATTATGTTGTTGCACTTGGGGATGGTCATATTGCCAGTTTAGCCAATAAAAACACACGCACTGTATATTTGGTGTTAATTTGCTTCATTCTAACGAAACTCAATGTAGATTTGAAACCGGTTATGTAGATGCACCTTTTCTGTTCGCGGACTATTGTAAACATTTGTTTACAAATGTCACAATTGTAAATAAATGTAAACAAACTCCAAATAACGTCTCGTAACAAAGAATTTACCGAAGAAGATGTTTAATAACAGTAAAAATACAAAAATATTGTATAGATATTGAATTTATGAATAGATATATAGCGAATAACATGATGTATATGTTGTGATGTATATATATATATATATATATATATATATATATATATATATATATATATATATATATATATATATATATATATATATATATATCGATAAATCGATCAATTACTAAATGACTAAATTAATAGCAGCAAAACTTTTGCAGATCGATATATTGAAGGAATGAGTATGTTCCTATTCAATCACTCAACAACTCGTGATAATCAATTCATCTATATAAGAAATCGATTACTCAATAGAGACAAATAGTATATAGATCGATATGTCAATATATCGATAAATTTATCTTTCACTCATTCAATCGGTCGGTGTAATCAATAAACCAATTGAGAAATTTAGAAAAGGTCATGATATAACGATCGATATATGTATGCACATTATATATATATGTATGTATGTGTGTATGTATATATATGTACATATACGTATGCACGTATATGTACATATATGTATGTGTACGGACATATATATATGTATATATATATTTATATATATATATATAAGTTCTGTTATTAAATCAATCACGAATCGATGAATATGTAAATTATCCAGGCAAATGATCGATAGACAAATCGATACAAGCAACCGAACAGAAAAAATATGAGGGGTTCAAACAATTGATGTATCGATCTATTATTAAACTCCTTAATAATTCTATCAAGCAATCAATCATTTATTTGTCAAACAATTCTTGCGGCAATCAATCATTTTATCGATTAATAAACCAATAAATTCATTGGAAAAACCAATCATTTATTAAATCGATGAAATAACCAAATAATTAAAACAATTAGTCAGTTGATAAATTCCAATAATCAATCGAATAATCAAACAAAAATTATCAATCAATCAATAGGAAAATCAATCAATCAATCAAACAGTAGATTAATCCAATAATCAATCGTTCAGTCAACTGAATGCTCAGTCAATCGATATTCGATCAATTGGTCCAACTGAGTAATCAATATCTAGGTCGATAAAACCAAGAATGCATCGATCGTGCGACGTATCAGTAGATCGATCAAACTAATAATCAACCAGTCATACAACAGTTGATCAAGCCGTAAATCAATTGCTCATACGACATATCAATAAATCGATCAAACAACATTTATCAATCGATCACATGACATATCAATAGATCGTTCAAACCAACAATCAATCGAACATGTGACGTATCAATAGATCAATAAAACATGAATCAGCCAGGAGATCGAACTCTGAGTTTATTCAATTAAACAATCAATCAAACGATTATTCGATCGATCAATCAACTGATCAATCGGTTGTGTACTGGATCAATCAGTAAATGAGTCTTAGAGCTACAAATCGATAAAAGTACAAGTTCAGTGAAGGTGCCCTGTAGTCCTGCGAGTGTTAGTGATCCGAGACAGTATACCTGCGCTTAGAAAGTCTTGTTTTGCTTTTGTGGACAGAATGGCATCGTAGTGACTGTAGAACCCTTCATATTAAAGACACGTCTGACTGTAGTAACTGCACTTTCTATACATTAAGGTATCATGATATTAATTGATATATTATTAACAGGTAAATCGATCGATATACAGATAGAGAAACAGGTAAATAGCTAAGAAGAAAAATAAACAAGAAGAATAAACAAGAGAAATGAATAGATTAGTTGGTAGATAGAAAGGTAGGCTGGCAGGCTGACGGACAGGTAGATAGAAAGGTAAATTGACAGGTATATACTGGCACTCCGTTGATTACGACAACCAGGGTTCCAGTTTGATCCGATCAACGGAACAGCCGGTCCATGAAAGTCACACGTAAGTGGCAGAGTACTCCACAGGTACGTGTACCCTTAACGTAGTACTCAGAGAGATTCAGCGTGACACAGATTGTGATAGGGCTGGCTTCGTTTGAATTACAGGTACCACTCATTTTTGCCAGCTGAGTGGACTGGCGCAACGTGAAATAAAGTGTAATTCGCCTCTGGAAACCTGGATGCTTCGTTCTTCATTCTAAAACAACCCTTATTCAGGGACCTTCTGAGCAGAATTGGCTACTCGACGCGAAGAAAGTTCTGACTGGACCCCACATGCAAGGTGATGCGCTGTTTATCTTGATATAAGGTCACCATGTCGTGCACATATGGTTGTGATGATGTGCCTGGTGTACCCTTATCAGATGGGGTACCATGATGGGTATATTGGGCTTCGTATATTTGTACCCCAGTGTCACTCTGAGGGCATGCACTGCGCTCTCAATAATAATAATAATAATAATAATAATAATTATTATTATTATTATTATTATTTACCAAATTATAATGTGGTAAATAATAATAATAATTATTATTATTTACCAAATTATAATGTGGTACTTTCCTTGAAATCTAGAATAAAACACCTGAAGACGGCGAGACATCAAACGGACCGAAGCATAATGTAGATATAAATATTATAAATACATATAACTTGGAATATGGAGTTAATAGCGTGGAAAACATCGAAGTCAATTAATCGATAAAATAATAAAATGATAGATAATACTGGTACGGAGACAATCCTTCTAACCAATCAGCATCACCATCACACGGCATAAGAAAAATATAATTGATAAATGATTTAATTACTTGATTATTTAATTAAATAATAATGGGGTTGATGATTGCTTAGTTCAAGTAAATACTTGTTGAAATTAAGTAATCGAAATGAAAAACTTGTGTGTATGTATAACTATGTATGTATGTA
>NW_026369239.1:0-236 GCF_001194135.2 Octopus bimaculoides | reverse complement strand
AATTTTACCGGTGAGTGTGTTAAATTATAAGGCACTAAAAGAGAATAACTGTCCTCAGACACAACAAAATATGCTTCGACACACAAACTCACATAAAGAATCTTGCAAACCAAATCCCCAAACGAAATTATAATTTTAAATTTTTGTAATACAAATATGTCAATGAAAATAAAGTTTAGTTGGTAGCGAAAATAGTACTGAATCTTTTGATATCCCATATGTCAAAATCGGCAACT
>NW_026369238.1:3988-4664 GCF_001194135.2 Octopus bimaculoides | reverse complement strand
CAAAAGGATTATTATTGTGTGTGTGTGTGTGTGTGTGTGTGTGTGTGTGAATGTGCCTGTGTGTACTTGTGCGTGTGTGTGTATGTCACTGTATATCTGCGCGTATGTATGTGTGTGAGTCTGTGTATCTGAGTATCTGCGTGTGTGTATGTGTGTGTCTGTATGTGTGAGTATCTGTGTGTGTGTGTGCGTATGAGAAGGAGCAGGTGAATATTGGAAACAGAAGAGGAATATGAAGAAGGAATAAGAGGAGGAGGAGGAGGAGAATGAGAAAGAAGAAGAAGAGGAAGAGAAGGAAGAGTTTTTGTTGATTTTATTGTTTCTTGTTGTTATAGCAAGCCTTTGATTAAAATCTCACGGCGGCCCGGAGTAGGGGCTGGCGAGGTTCTTGTTAACGGGTCTCGGGGTTAGGGAATGTTTCACAGTGAGATATTAATAACAACAGCCAGATATCCTTCCTCTCCGTATTTGATATCAGTTTCGGTTTCGCTACGTCACGGTCACGTGAGACAATATGGCGCCAAGGATGAGTTTGACATCCAACGGGAAACTTTTTTCTATCAGTAAGAGTCCCATATCAAAGCTATATTTTAAAAAGATAAGGTTCATTATTATTATTATTATTATTATTATTATTATTATTATTATTATTATTATTATTATTATTGTTATTATT
>NW_026369237.1:0-374 GCF_001194135.2 Octopus bimaculoides | reverse complement strand
TATATGTACGTATATATACGACCGGTTTAATTTCCGTCTAAACGCCACGTGCTGTATGGTCAAAATACCATCACAGTGAATATAATGAAGTTTAGACAGACAATTAAACCGTTCGTGTATATACGTACATGCATATGTATGTACACGTGCGTATATGTAAGTATCCGTATGTTGTATATATATATATTTGTAATTATGAACTATCTATGTATATCTCACTGATGAGGCAGAGTATATTTTTATACACAGCCAGAAATCTGGATCCGAGATCATCCAATAAGTTTTTGCTAGTTTATTTGTCTATTATTTTTGCTAGTTTATTTTTCAAGTTTTGACTGCTATCTCTAGCATGGTGGTATCTCTTAGATACCCTT
>NW_026369236.1:127-309 GCF_001194135.2 Octopus bimaculoides | reverse complement strand
ATGTATATATGTGTGTATATATGTGTGTATATGTATGTATATATGTGTGTTCATATGGATGTATATATTTGTGTATGTATGTATATATGTGTGTGTATATATGTATGTATATATGTGTGTGTGTATATATATATATGTATATTTGTGTGTATATATATGTATATTTGTGTGTATATATATAT
>NW_026369236.1:0-117 GCF_001194135.2 Octopus bimaculoides | reverse complement strand
GTGTGTATATATATATATGTATATTTATGTGTATATATATATGTATACTTATGTGTATATATGTGACTATATATGTGTGTGTATATATATATATGTATATGTGTGTGTGTGTGTATA
>NW_026369235.1:0-258 GCF_001194135.2 Octopus bimaculoides | reverse complement strand
CACACCGATTTTGTTAGACACACCGATTTTGTTAGACACACCGATTTTGTATGACACACCGATTTTGTTAGACACACCGTCGATACGTATATGCGAGTGCGCACGCAACACACTCAGACAGACGTGCACATAATGATGTGAGTATGTATATACACTTATGAACACGTGCATACAAACATGCATACTTGTATACATACAGGCTAACAAACATACATGTGTGTAAACATACATACATGTTTTTATATATGAACACGTACA
>NW_026369234.1:357-546 GCF_001194135.2 Octopus bimaculoides | reverse complement strand
GTGTGTGTGTGTGTGTGTGCGTGTATGTGCGTCGATGTATGAATATGTGTGTGCATTTGTGTGTGTGTATATATGTGTATGCGTGTGTGTATGTGCGTCTATGTATGAATATGTGTGTGCATTCGTGTGTGAGTGTACATGAGTATGTATGTGTGTACGTGCATATATGTATGAATATGTGTGTGTGTG
>NW_026369234.1:0-347 GCF_001194135.2 Octopus bimaculoides | reverse complement strand
GTGTGTGTGTGTACATGAGTATGTATGTGTGTATGTGCATCTATGTATGTGAATCTGTGTGTATGTGTGTGTACATGAGTATGTATGTGAGTGTGTATGTGCGTCTATGTATGTGTATGTATGTATGTGTGAATGTGCGTCTGTTTGTGAGTGTATGTGTATACATGAGCATGTGTGTGTTAGTGTGTGTATGTGAGTGTGTATACATGAGTATGTGTGTGTGTGACTGAGTGTGTGTATATGCTTGTGTGTGTATGTGTGCATGAGTGTATGCTTTTGTGTGTGTATACATGTGTGTGTGTGCGCGCAAATTTTGGGATATATGTGTGTGTGTGTGTGTGTGTGTG
>NW_026369232.1:0-218 GCF_001194135.2 Octopus bimaculoides | reverse complement strand
TTTACTTACACTTTCAATTAATTTTAGTCAGAGTCATCATCGTAATCATCATCATCACTGTTGTTTTCCTCACGACCATCATCATCGTTATCATTGTTGTGATCATCACTATCATCATTAGAACCACCATCACATCCTCATTATCACCACCACCACCACCACAACTACCATCATCATTATTATTATTGTCATCATCATCATCATCATCATCATTGTCA
>NW_026369231.1:0-368 GCF_001194135.2 Octopus bimaculoides | reverse complement strand
ACAGACTTTGAATCCCAAATAACACACAATAACGCAAGGTGACCTTCCTGCCAGATATACCAAACGAACAACTGGCTTTCACTTTGATATTTACACTTTCTGAATGCCCGTTGCCTCTTTCATTTGGAGGATTAAAATAGGATGAAGTATAGTAACCTAAAATTTAAGAACATGCAACGTTACAACATAACTGTCAATAAAAATAGTTCAGCTGAGAAAATAGATAAGTATGTAAAAGCCCTAAATTTTCGAGAGCAATTTTGTTAGGAGTGAAATTATAGAACAGAAAATGAAAACTACAATACGAAGTACTGATAGCCCATAGCTATAGCATTCTGACCATGAAGAAATCATCGAATGGGAAAGCA
>NW_026369230.1:247-477 GCF_001194135.2 Octopus bimaculoides | reverse complement strand
TATATGCATATATATGCATATATGTATATACATATATATGTATACATATATGCATATATATACATATATATAGATAGATATGTACATCTATCTATCTATATATATATACACATATATTCATATATATATATACACATACTCTTTTACTTGTTTCAGTCATTTGATTGTGGCCATGCTGGAGCACCGCCTTTAGTCGAGCAATTCGACCCCAGGACTTATTCTTTGGATGC
>NW_026369230.1:0-237 GCF_001194135.2 Octopus bimaculoides | reverse complement strand
CCTTTAGTCGAGCAATTCGACCCCAGGACTTATTCTTTGGATGCCTAGTACTTATTCTATCGGTCTCTTTTGCCGAACCGCTAAGTTACGGGGACCGTAACACACTACCATCGGTTGTCAAGCGATGTTGGGGGGACAATCACAGACACACAAACATATACACACACATATACATATATATATACACATACACGACAGGCTTCTGTCAGTTTCCGTCTACCAAATCCACTCACAAGG
>NW_026369229.1:0-215 GCF_001194135.2 Octopus bimaculoides | reverse complement strand
ATATATATATACATAAATGTATTGTTCTGGTAGAACCGAGGAGACAAATACAAAACAATACATGAATACATATATATATATATATTTGTGTTTTTAATCAACAGAAATTAAATTATTGATGAAACCCTCTGCCCTTGACTCAGTTTTGTGCGACTCCTGCTAATTGTATATGTATATGTGAGCGCTCGCATGAATACATATCCATTTATGCGTGT
>NW_026369228.1:0-217 GCF_001194135.2 Octopus bimaculoides | reverse complement strand
TCTATCTATCTATCTATCTATCTATCTATCTATCTATCTCTCTGCCTGTCAGCTACACAGACCACAAATTTGTCACTTTGTACGCTTGACTTAGATAAGACACATAGACAGGGTCCCGGTTACTGGAAGCTGAACGCGTCGTTCACGGCACGCCAGGATTACAGGGCCCGGATTAGCACTTTAGTTAAGAGAGCATTAACGGGTGCCATCATCAACA
>NW_026369227.1:0-487 GCF_001194135.2 Octopus bimaculoides | reverse complement strand
GACTGAACCCAGAACCATGTGATTGAGAAGCAAGCTTCTTACCACACAACCACGCCTGACAATGATGACAATGATTATTATTATTATTATTTTTATTATTATCGGGGGCGGGGGTGGTGCCCAGGATCAAACTGGCAGAATTGTTAACATGCCAGGCAAAATGCTTAGCGACAATTCCATCCATCTTCATGTTCTGAGTTCAAATCCCGCCGAAGTCAACTTTGCCGTTCATCCTTTTTGGTGGGGGAGTTCAATAACAGTAAGTACCAGTTGTATACCGGGGTGGAGGTAATCGATTTACCTGCTCCCTTGAAATTGCTGGTCTTGTGCCAAAATTTGAAACCAGTAGTAGTAGTAGTAGTAGTAGTAGTAGTAGTAGTAGTAGCAGCAGCGGCAGCAGCAGCAGCAGCAGTAGACTTGTTGTTGTTATCTTTATCATTATCATCATCATCATCATCATCATTATTATTACTATTATTATTATTAT
>NW_026369226.1:321-427 GCF_001194135.2 Octopus bimaculoides | reverse complement strand
TATATGTGTATATGCAGGTATAAGTGTGTGTACGTATATATGTTTGTAGATGTGTATGCATATATGTATGTAGATATTGTATATAGGTAAGTATGGGTGTGTGTAT
>NW_026369226.1:0-123 GCF_001194135.2 Octopus bimaculoides | reverse complement strand
GTGTGTGTATATATATGCATATCAATATATGTTTGTAGATGTGTATGTGTATATGTATGTAGATGTGTGTGTGTATATATGTATGTGTGTGGGTGGGTGTGCTTGTATGTATATGTGCATGTA
>NW_026369225.1:0-343 GCF_001194135.2 Octopus bimaculoides | reverse complement strand
TTTCCGTAAAGGGAAAAATGCCTCACAAACAACCAAAGAAATATGCGCAGCTGATCTGTTTATAGTGATCAAATGTTTGTATTCATATAAGCTCACTCCCTTCATCAGATCGATATTACCTGTACAGGTGCACCATGTACCACATGTCAGATGTCGAAATGATCGCAGAGCAACGTGAAATGAAGTGCTTCGCTCAAGAACACAACGCAACGCCCGCCGCGGAAATCGAACCCACGATCTCGCAATCGTGCATGCAACACCCAAGCCATTAAGCCATGAGTTTTCACAACGACCTTCTATCAGTTTCCATCTACCAAATCCACTCACAAGGCTTTGGTTGGCC
>NW_026369224.1:0-591 GCF_001194135.2 Octopus bimaculoides | reverse complement strand
CTGCAATAAATGGATAATTTATCCTGATCATGCTATTTATAGCATTATCATTCGTTTGAGAAATAAATTTATTGCTTTTCTCACAATTCATCTCAACGCTTCTAAAAAAGAACAAACTTTGTTTGTTTACTTTCATCGTAAAGTTTTTATATATATAATAAACAAACTTGCACAAACTAGTTTACTCCTCTGACAGAGAAGACAATGCTTCACGAGTTCATGTTGCATTCATCGAAAGAAAATTAATTTTTATCTATTCTGAGATGTATCGAATGTTGTTAAACTTTCTTGTAGTTGATACAGCAAGTTACATGACTTCAAAATTTTTTATTGCAGTTCAAATAAGGAGTCATGTCATCATAAACTAAATTAACTTTCCTGAGTCATTTAACAAACCTTAAACTCTACTGTTATATCTCCTTTAAAAAAAAAAATATTAAGAAAGTTAAGTACATGTTTCTCTCTGGCATTCCATTTTGTGATTCTATTAAAGAATTCTATCAGCCATACAATCTTACAAAATTTTTATCAAATTTTAGCAAATCTATCTATCTATCTATCTATCTATCTATCTCTTCTCACGGACGTGCT
>NW_026369223.1:0-440 GCF_001194135.2 Octopus bimaculoides | reverse complement strand
CTCTTGATGGCTGTTAGAAAGACAATTAGGTTCATCAACCTGACTCCTTGAACTAGTGGTTCATCTGTGTTGCAGAGACACACCGTCTAAAGGAGGGATGATTTCTTCGATGATGAATATTAACAACAATCAGACATTTACGTTTAAATGTGCCAGAAGGTAGTAACAATGAATAGAGTAAGTACCGAAAATTACACTCAGAGTCACAAGTCCGAGCAAGGCTTTTTGTGGAAGGCTAGCAGTCACCTATGCTACCAGCTTCCCCTTTCCAGGTTACGGTAGTTTTCCAAATGAAAGGCAAAGACCGATACAACTTGATAACAGTGACATCGCGATTAATTTCTGTAGCTGAAAGTACTGAAGTAATGTGAAATAAATTGTTTGCTCAAGAACATAACACCAGGCACCGTCTAAAAATCGAAGTCACTATATCATGATTG
>NW_026369222.1:0-241 GCF_001194135.2 Octopus bimaculoides | reverse complement strand
ATATATATGTATGTATGTATGTATATATACACGTACATATGAACGTATGTATGTAGGTATGTAATGCTATAAGTTTGTATGTATATTGAAATCGATGTAACCAGATAAACTTATGTATTCAATATCCGTTTACATGTCAGTCATGTAAATAGATCTATCTATCTATATATCTACCTATCTATTTATCTATTTATCTATCTATCTATCTATCTGTTTGTCTGTCTGTCATGTGTGTGTGTGT
>NW_026369221.1:0-535 GCF_001194135.2 Octopus bimaculoides | reverse complement strand
ATATGTACACCCATATATACATATATATACATATATACATACACATACAAATATGTACACACATATATATATATATACATATATACATACACATACAAATATGTACACACATATATACATATATATATATGTATATACACATCCAAATATGTACACTCATATATACATATATATATATACATACACACATACACCTACATACATACATACATACATACATACGTATATAAAAATATACATACTTTTATGTGTATATATATATATATATATATATATATATATATATATATATATATATATATATATATATATATACATATATATATATATATATTTATACATGACGTAGATACACCCACACGCACTTGTACTGAGAGACTTGTACATTTATAGATATTTAACACCCCCTTATCTATTGTTAAACATTCTATGAGAAGAAACTGTTGAGATTCTCAAGATCTTGCTGCATCTGCCACACTCGTTACTACAACTGCTGCTGCTGATGGCACTCCTGCTTCTATAGGTGGCGCTGTTA
>NW_026369219.1:0-421 GCF_001194135.2 Octopus bimaculoides | reverse complement strand
ATGAATGGATGTTGTTTTCACAGCGATAATGCACTTCTCAGTACATGAGTTTTCTAGTTAACACAATTTTTTGCACTTCCTGTATTGATGGTAAGCCTGGTATCATTTTCAAATAGGTTTCAGTATCTTTTTTTTATCATTCCTAGAGATCCTACAATCACTGGTACGGTAGTCGCCTTGGGGTGCCACATTTTTTCAATTTCTATTAGCAAGTCTTTATATTTACTGATCTTGTCAAATTCTTTCGCCGCTATATTGTGATCACAGGGAATACTCATGTCAATTAATAAACACGTCTTCTTTGTCTGATCTTTTATAATAATATCCAGTTTATTAGCTTTTATAGCCTTGTCGGTATGTACGTGGAAGTTCCAAAGAATCGATACATTTTCTCCCTCAGTCACAGCTTCAGGATGGTGTT
>NW_026369218.1:0-353 GCF_001194135.2 Octopus bimaculoides | reverse complement strand
GTACGTAGAGTCGTGTTGCTGCTGGCGACGTCGGGGGCGATGCTTGTAGTGCGTAGTTGAAGTCGTTGTTGATGTCGTCGCTGGAAACTGGCTGGTTGGTTGGTGCTGTGTTACACGTGTGTGGTCAGCGGCCAGATCTAGGAGATCTGAGCCGCGACGAATTGGCGGGGATAATTTAGGCTATTTATATCTACAGATGGGCTCCAGAGAAGCATCAGAAGAACACTCTCACGTCACCTTATTAGGGGCTACGGTTGGTCGATTTGCGTCCTGGCGGGAACGGTATGAGGCAAAATGCCGCCGAAATAATAGTCAGTCAGGTGATGACAGGGAAAGCGTTGTTTTCTACTACG
>NW_026369217.1:0-374 GCF_001194135.2 Octopus bimaculoides | reverse complement strand
TCGTTCTTGCACTGAAATTGAATCTTTGCACTGGTACAAGGGGAAGATAAAGAACTTCGGCGTATGATCACTTGCGCATCTGTCAAGATGTGCGCTCAGTGCAGTTTGCCTGTACTGGGTGAAGCGAATCTGTTCCTTATGCACCGTGACTCTACGTCTCAAAGAAAGGCTCGTTTGGCCTACATAGTGATGACCACAACCTGAACAGGTTAGGACATAGATAAGGTTGTGGGAGGCACATGTGAAGTTAGTTTTGATAGAGAATGTTTGTCCTTGCTGGAATCTGAATTGCGAGCCTTCACTTAGGTGTGGGCATGTAACACGATTGGGTCGTCTGCATTTTTTAACTGTTGGTGTTGTATGTATTGAGTAGA
>NW_026369216.1:0-218 GCF_001194135.2 Octopus bimaculoides | reverse complement strand
TATGTATGTATGTATGTATGTACGTATGTATGTATGTACGTATTTATGTACGTATGTATGTATGTATGTACGTATGTACCTATCTATCTCCCGCCTCTCACTATATGTATATATGTGTGTGAGTGAGTGCGTATGTGTATATATACGTACATACGTTTGTTGATATGAACAGACATTTTAGCTAGCTTACTCTCAACGTGTGCATGCATGTATGTTTG
>NW_026369215.1:0-325 GCF_001194135.2 Octopus bimaculoides | reverse complement strand
GTATGTATGTATGCATGTATGTATGCATGTATGTATGTATGTATGTGTATCTGTGCACGCATGTATGTATGAATATATATACGTACATATGTATATATGTATGAATGTATGTATGCGTGTGTGTATATGTTCATATGTATGTATGAATTTATGTACGAACGCATGTATGTATGTATGCATGCATGTACGTAGGTAAGTATATATGCATGTGCATACGTTTGAATCTGTGCGTGTGTATACATATATACACATACGTATGTATGTATGTATCTATGTACGTATTTGTTTATGGTTGTATGTTTGTTTGTATGTTTGTATGTATGTT
>NW_026369214.1:0-210 GCF_001194135.2 Octopus bimaculoides | reverse complement strand
TGTGTGTGTGTGTGTTTGTGTGTGTTTGTGTGTGCATGTGTATGTGTGTGTATACATATTTATAATACATATATACATGTACGAACATATGTATATATATATAAATATGTTTATGTCTATATATGGATTTACATATATGTAAAATTGTTTTTATGATACCATAAAAACAGACATTAATACATACATACATACATACATACATACATATAT
>NW_026369213.1:0-882 GCF_001194135.2 Octopus bimaculoides | reverse complement strand
TATATATATATATTTATTTATATATATATTTATTTATATATATATATTTACTTAGCCTGGCCGTTTTCGTGCGGGTGACACGTAAAAGCACCCACTACACTCTCTGAGTGGTTGGCGTTAGGAAGGGCATCCAGCTGTAGAAACTCTGCCAAATCAGACTGGAGCCTGGTGTTGCCATCCGGTTTCACCAGTCCTCAGTCAAATCGTCCAACCCATGCTAGCATGGAAAGCGGACGTTAAACGATGATGATGATGATGATGATGATATACATATATATTTATTTATTTACATATATATTTATCTTTTTATTTATATATATATTTATTTTTTTATTTGTATATATATTTATTTATTTTTATATTTATATATTTATTTATATATATATTTATTTTTTTCTTTATATATATATATATATTTATTATTTTTTTTATTTATATATTTATTTATTTATTTATATATTTATTTATTTAATTATATAAATAATTCATTGTTTATATATATATTTATTTATTTATACATATATTTATTTAATTATTTATATATATATATTTATATATTTATTTATTTATATATACATTTATTTAATTTTTGTATTTTTATGTATATTTATTTATTTTTTTATTTATATATATATATCAATTTATTTATATATATATTTATTTATTTATATATTTATTTATATTTTTATTTATTTATTTATTTATATATATTTACTTATATACATTTTTTTTTTTTTTATTTATATATTTATGTATTTATTTATATATATATATATTAATTTCTTTTTTATATATATATTTATTTATTTATATTTTTATTTATTTATTATTTATATATAAATCAGTGAGAGACCTGGGTATCGACATGAGTGATGATACCTC
>NW_026369212.1:4353-4528 GCF_001194135.2 Octopus bimaculoides | reverse complement strand
TAGATAGATAGATAGATAGATAGATAGATAGATAGATAGATATTCTCCATATAGAATAAACTTAGTGGTGCTCAAGAGATTTAAACTTGAGTGAGTATAGAAGTAAACGTAGGGATATTATTTGGACCCCCAAACCCTCAGAAACAGCTGCTGGATTTGTAATACTTCAACACCT
>NW_026369212.1:3997-4254 GCF_001194135.2 Octopus bimaculoides | reverse complement strand
TATTTCATGTATTTAATACACTTTATATATTGATCTGTCCAACTTGCTTAACTCTACAAAGAGAGATACGGACAGAGAGAGACGGACAGAGAACAAAGATTAAGTCGTGATAAAAGATACATTATTTTAAGAGGTATGGGAGACAACTCTGGACACGTGTCAGTCTTATTCAACACTGAAGCATATGCAAACACCATATCTGGAGTTATCTCCCATACTTCATGAAACCATTACAATATTAGTAAACGATGTCAAGA
>NW_026369212.1:3869-3987 GCF_001194135.2 Octopus bimaculoides | reverse complement strand
AAGAGTGAGAAATGTATTTCCCGAAACTGAGCGACATGCCTACGAGGAGGTGAGTGTCATTGGAAATGGAAGAAGAAAAAAAAAGAAAAGACGATGTCATGTGTTGGAAGTGCTATGA
>NW_026369212.1:441-603 GCF_001194135.2 Octopus bimaculoides | reverse complement strand
TGTCAAATACTGGGTTAAGGCATGGCTCTGGTTTTGCCTGGAATCAATATTCAAACCTAGCAAGAGAAAAATATTTGCATATTACAAAAATTAAAAAAAAAGAAACGCATATAATAGAGCTGATAGCTTTGCTTGAGGTGAAATTAGTTTACACGTACTGTT
>NW_026369212.1:274-431 GCF_001194135.2 Octopus bimaculoides | reverse complement strand
ATAGAGCTGATAGCTTTGCTTGAGGTGAAATTAGTTTACACGTACTGTTCAGCGATATTCAGTATAGGGATCCTTGGGAACTATCCCACGTTTAGGAATTTTCTCATCATTGTTGTACAGGAAATTATATGTAAATGGATCACAGTCAACTATCTTG
>NW_026369212.1:0-128 GCF_001194135.2 Octopus bimaculoides | reverse complement strand
TAAAATTTCAATTATCAATATTGAGTGTTATATAAAACACACAATATACACATGGATATATAAAGTAAATCTTTTACAGGGTGCAACAAAAATTTTTAAAAATTCCCATATTCATCAGCCTTGATAAA
>NW_026369211.1:0-224 GCF_001194135.2 Octopus bimaculoides | reverse complement strand
ACAAGGCTTTTGTCGGCCTGAGGCAATAGCAGAAGATACTTGCCCAAGGTGCCACGCAGTGGTAATTGAACCAGGAACCATGTGGTTCCTACCACACAGCTACACTTGGTTTAAATTTTCAACATGGTTTGGGCCATTGTGGAAAATATAAAGATATTGTTGTTGTTGTTGTTGTTGTTATCATTATTGTTATTTCCATTGCTGCTGCTGCTGCTGCTGCTGCT
>NW_026369210.1:0-218 GCF_001194135.2 Octopus bimaculoides | reverse complement strand
TATCTATCTATCTATCTATCTATCTATCTATCTATCTATACACACACATCATATACACATATAGATATATGGATATATATTCTAACAGACATATATATGCATATATATACATATATACAGTACTATAAGCATATAAACATATGTACATACACATGCATAAATACTGTTTATTTTGCATGTAAAATAAGAGCAACATATAACAGTTATATATATATATA
>NW_026369209.1:0-378 GCF_001194135.2 Octopus bimaculoides | reverse complement strand
GTTGAAGAGCGTAGCTCGAAACGTTAAAGACTTTCTCTATTCCCGAGCGCCAAACTATATATATATATAATGTTGTTTTCACTGTCTAATTTTTTCCTGTCCTGGTTTGTGTTTGCTACCTTGGACTCCTCTGTTTAGTGGGTTAGTCCACTACTCAGGAAGAGCTATTCTAAGAGCGCGTTCTACCTTATCTTCGAAACGCTAGTTTAGAATAGAGGCAGCTGATGAAGGAATAATTCCAATAGTGGCTTGTCTGTTTTCCTGTGTGTTCGTTCTGTTGTCTGTAAACAGAGTCCGTTTTTGTGCTTTTTGTCCCCGTTTATTTGTCTGACGTCCTGTACCCGGATATGCGTGTATATATACATGCAGATGTAGGTA
>NW_026369208.1:0-311 GCF_001194135.2 Octopus bimaculoides | reverse complement strand
ACTGAACCCGGAACCATGTGGTTGAGAAGCAAGCTTCTTACCACACAGCCCCGCCTACAGACACATATATTTTTATTTCTTTACTTGTTTTAGTCATTTCCTTGCGACCATGCTAGAGCACCATCATTAGTCGAGCAAACTGACCCCAGGACTTATTCTTAGTAAGCTTAATACTTATTCTATCTGTCTATTTTGCCGAACCGCTTGAGTTACAGGGACGTAAACACTCCAACAGCAGTTGTCAAGCGATAGTGGGGGACAAACACACACACACAAATACATACATACATACATACATACATACATACATA
>NW_026369207.1:0-415 GCF_001194135.2 Octopus bimaculoides | reverse complement strand
AATAACTAGGCTAATGACTGGTAACAGCTACAATAATGATTGCAGTAATGACTGGTCATGATTGTGGTAATAACTACCGTAATGTCAGTGATGTCTTGCCAACAACTCGCTCATGCAAGTGTGACCAGTCGAGAATTTCGCATACCGGAAGCTAGCAAGTGTATGGGGTCATCAGGAGAGAATGCGTGCTGTTTCGGGGCCTACCTCTCAACGGCATCAATGCTTACCGGCCCCCCCTCACTGATATGAAGCCCCGCTTGCTAGATCAACTGGTTATTAAAAAAAAGCTCAATATTTCTCTAGCCATCGCTCATCGTCTATTTTTAACCAAATCCAGTGGCTAGCCTTCTCCACTGTAGTTTGAATGTACATTTGTATGTGTTTACATAGATATGGTGGAGGCGCAATGGCCCAG
>NW_026369206.1:0-583 GCF_001194135.2 Octopus bimaculoides | reverse complement strand
ATTTGCGTATTATTATGAAAGGTCCACAATTACAGTACACACACTATTACGCCCAAAATAACAACAGTCCTGTTGAGAAAAGAGAACCGGTAGGTAAGAAATTTAGTTAATTATTCGTACATTCTTTCTTAGATCAATGTGTTTTGATGGCCCCAAATGACAAAGGCACAGATATTGGCAAGATGCTGTGTGTTCAACTTCTTGATGGCAAATGCGGGTGACCAACCTATTCACAAGGTTGCCAGATATCACCATTCACCAGAGTTCCACTACCTGAACTCACTCCCTTCTGATTTCTCCCCATCGGTAGAAACCCCCTTTTTTTCTACAAGCGCAAACACCAATATAATCTTAATACTACACCAGTAAGCTATGGTAAAATAGAAAATATATATTGTCATATCACAAATATACAACATTTGCCTCCACAATCTCTGCCACGCTACACCGGTCAGATGGTAAGTTGTTAATTGCAGTACATAAGTTGAACTTACTGAAATTATGCTATTGTTTCTTTCTTTTCTGGAAAGTATGCGCGTATCGGTAGCTGATGGTTCGCGGACTGGCACCGGTCCGTGGACCA
>NW_026369205.1:293-491 GCF_001194135.2 Octopus bimaculoides | reverse complement strand
GTGTGTGTGCGTTATGGTAAACAGATACATACACGAAACTCGCACATACACAAATGCATATATATATATACATATCAACATATCTACATCTGTATGTGTTTTGAAATATATGTATATATATGTGTGTGTGTATGATTGTGTGCTTATACACACACACACATACACACATATAACACATATATTGAGAGATAAACTGAT
>NW_026369205.1:0-212 GCF_001194135.2 Octopus bimaculoides | reverse complement strand
ATACGCATATAAATACATATACATCTAAGTAAATACTTATATATATACGTGTATAAGTATGTGTATGGCTGTGTGTATGTATATGCGTGCGTGTTTTAAAATATCCGCTTGCATTTCCAAGCCTTAGTAGTCAGTGAGAGATATTTTGAAACACACTCACACACACATACACACACAAATATGCATACATATATACACACACACACACACAC
>NW_026369203.1:0-590 GCF_001194135.2 Octopus bimaculoides | reverse complement strand
GGTGTGTGTGTGTATGGGTATGTGTGTGCGTGTGTGTGTGTGTGTTTGTGTGTGTGCATGTGTGTGCATGTGCGTTAGGACGTGTGTGTGTGCGAGAGGGCGTGCTTATGGATGTAAATAAGGATGACATTTTCTTGAAGTATGTCTCCGAGAGACGAATAAGTTTTCTTTGTTATACGTTTCATAATATGTTATTTGATAATTATGTTTACTTTCGGAACAATTGTGCTCGGATGTTGTCACCTTGGTTCAAGGTTTTCTCAGTCAAAGCATCTGAATAATATAAGTATTTGCGTATTGTTCTTTCACTTTGCAGCATTTATGCTCCTGTTAAAAAACGTTACAAGTCTTCAACACCGGAAAGGAAGTAAGAATTTTTCGAAACATAGCCGGTTTAATTCTTCCAAGTTTGATTCATTCCATACCTAGTACAATTTCCGCCCTTTGTAAACATTCATTGTGTCAGAGAAAATAAAAGAGTGATTACAGACGGGTGTTATATCACAGTACACGACAAGAAAACAGACGCTGCGACATCAATTGCAAATATATACAGGCAGGTATAAGTGTACATATATATATATATATAT
>NW_026369202.1:0-328 GCF_001194135.2 Octopus bimaculoides | reverse complement strand
AATGAATAGTGTGTATATGAATAATGTGTATATAATGAATAATGGAACTGCAACTACAATATCTTTATATATCTTATTTCAACTTTCATTCTCTTATTTCCCTCTATTTTCCCCATCTCCTCTTTTTCCACAAAAATTTGAACTCAAATATTTTCTCACACCATCTCTGATGAAGGGATATCCACAATATCCCAGAAACAACTGTAAGACTATTCCATCATAAATGTCCTGAAAACTCATCACAGCCTTGGATTTGTTCTCATTCTGTCTTATAAATATATGCATGCTCATACAAGACCCACATTAGATTCCTCACTCATACCATTAT
>NW_026369201.1:0-356 GCF_001194135.2 Octopus bimaculoides | reverse complement strand
ACACACACACACGCACACACAAAACACACGCACATACACACACGGACATATTCAGTCCAGTCTATACGTATATGCTTATATATTTATATATGTATGTTTAATTCACAAGGAAAGATCCAGAGAAACAGTTACTAGGGTAGTCAAACGTCACATAAGCGCTTAAGAAATTAATAATCACACTTGCATGGGGGATGATTTCGAGAAGTGAGACCCGTTTTGGAGAACATATATGCTTATATCTATAAATGTACTAGGAGGCGCAATTGCCCAGTAGTTAGGGCAGCGAACTCGCGGTCATAGGATCGTGGCTTCGATTCCTAGACCGGGCGTTGTGAGTGTTTATTGAGCGAAAACAC
>NW_026369200.1:0-508 GCF_001194135.2 Octopus bimaculoides | reverse complement strand
ATTATTATTATTATTATTATTATTATTATTATTATTATCATCGTTATTGTGCAAGCTGGCAAAGATAAGCAGTACGTGTATTTCAAAGGGCCTGCCTTGTCACATTCTATCACGCTAAATCTACCTGAGAACTATGTTAAGGTTAAGTGCGTTTGTGGAGTGCTCATCTACTTGGACGTTAGTTTCATAATCAATCTATTCCATTGATCGAATTAACTGGAACACTCGTCATTGTAACTGACAGAGTACCATGCATGGATGCACGCATGTATGTATGTATGTATGTATGTATGTATGTATGTATGTATGTATGTATGGTGGAGATGCAATCGCCCAGTGGTTCGGGTAGTGGAATCGCAGCCATAGGATCGCGGTTTTGATTCCCAGACCGGGCATTGTGAGTGTATTGAGCATAAAACACCTAAAGCGCCACGAGGCTCCAGTAGGGGGGTAGTGGTGAACCCTGCTGTACTCTTCCACCACAACTCTCTCTCACTCTTTCTTCCTG
>NW_026369199.1:0-276 GCF_001194135.2 Octopus bimaculoides | reverse complement strand
TTTCAAAACTGGGTAGAAAAATTCCTAGAAATAGCAGCCACCAACCTGGCAAACCATAAAATAAAATAATTTTCTTATATAGTGTTTTTCTTCTATATATTTTTGTATTTTTTATATGTGGATATATATATTTTTTACCTTCAGTGTTTATATATATATTTCTTTTATATGTTGAAGGCCATGGTATTATTTGTATATGATGAAATGCATAAAAGCATGGGGTTACATAAGGTCGTTGACCCAAATTTGATGTTTGTTCTCTAATCAATGATTTTT
>NW_026369198.1:127-408 GCF_001194135.2 Octopus bimaculoides | reverse complement strand
GTGTGTGTGTGTGTGTGTGTGTGTTGTGTATATATATATAAATACGTGTATTTACAGACGCATATATACATACATATATGCATACATACATAACATGCATACGTATATGCGCATGTGCATATGCATGTATACATACATGCGTACCAACATTGCAACATACATTGATATACATATATATACAGACATACATACACATAGATACACACATGCATCCAGAAAGCGCACACACATACACGTACACGCATGTACTCACACATGTGCACACATATGCATGCGTACAT
>NW_026369198.1:0-117 GCF_001194135.2 Octopus bimaculoides | reverse complement strand
CACGTACACGCATGTACTCACACATGTGCACACATATGCATGCGTACATACGTGTGTGTGTATGTGGTTGTGTGTATGCATAGATAGATAGATAGATAGATAGATAGATAGATAGAT
>NW_026369197.1:0-368 GCF_001194135.2 Octopus bimaculoides | reverse complement strand
ATTATTATTATTATTATTATTATTATTATTATTATTATTAAAAAGACGGCGAGCTGGCAGAATCGATAGCACGCCAGGCAAAATGCTCAGCCGTATTTCGTCCGTCGCTACGTTCTAAGTTCAAATTTCACCGAAGTCGACTTTGCCTTTCATCCTTTCGAGGTCGATGAAATAAGTACTAGCTATGCACCGAGGTCGATATAATGGATTTGCTCCCTTCCCCCAAATTTCAGGCCTTGTGCCTATAGTAGAAAGGATTATCATCATCATTGTTATTATTATTATTATTATTTTATTATCATTATTACCCACACCCCCGAAATTACTGGCCTTGCGCCAAAATTTGAAACCATTATTATTATTATTAT
>NW_026369196.1:0-280 GCF_001194135.2 Octopus bimaculoides | reverse complement strand
CTATATTGATAATCTACTCCTGGATAGTTAAACTGCAATCTTTTCTGCGGAACTATTCGCGACCCACATGGGGTAATTTTGAGGAGGGATACGGAATTTACTAGTCGATATAAATTTGGAAATGCTGATTTTTTCTTGTGATATTTGATGTCGCATGGTTAACTGTACACGGATTTATTAGCATTTTCAGATTTATAATTTTGGATATCATGCTGAAGAGTGAAATGAATTTTTAATCACGAAACGGAAACGTCGTACATGATTAACTAACGGCAGGTTT
>NW_026369194.1:0-269 GCF_001194135.2 Octopus bimaculoides | reverse complement strand
CATATATGTGCATATATACGTATGTATATGAATATATATACACACACACATACATGCATACATTAATATATATCTACATATATGTATATATATGTACCTATATATGTGCATGTATACATATATATAAACTTTGTTGTATGAATGCGTATGTATATGTGTGTGGTGTGTGGTGTGTGTGTTGGTTTTGACAGTTTAGTATTTACTATCTGTTCATGTCAGTAACTTTCTATAAGACTGGTCTTTAATGTTATAATGTCTGTAACAATGTC
>NW_026369193.1:0-270 GCF_001194135.2 Octopus bimaculoides | reverse complement strand
TATGTATGTATGTATGTATGTATATAAACATATGCACGCACGCATATTCACACAGGCATATGCGTGTACACCGTGTGTATATATCCGTGCGGCGTGTGTAGAATGTTTTTGCTGCACTCATGGGATAGAATGGGGAAGGGAGAAGGAGCGGGGGAGGCGGTGGTGGGTGATAGTTCATCGTTTGGTTAATTGCGATCAGAACAATCTGAGCATTGTATTTGTAATTAGACTAACAGGAAAGTTTGGTACGCCGGTGATGGGTTGGGGTTG
>NW_026369192.1:192-340 GCF_001194135.2 Octopus bimaculoides | reverse complement strand
TAAATATATATGTATATATATAAATATATATAAATATATATATATATATAATATATAAATATATATATATATACATGCATATATATACATACGTATATATATATATACATGCATACATATACATACATATATATATATACATGCATAC
>NW_026369192.1:0-169 GCF_001194135.2 Octopus bimaculoides | reverse complement strand
TACATATATATATGCATACACACACACATATATATATACATATAGAGATACATCTATACATATATATACACATATGTATATATACATACATATATATATATACGTACACACACACACATATATATATATATATATGTATATATATATATACATGGATATATATGTACAT
>NW_026369191.1:0-282 GCF_001194135.2 Octopus bimaculoides | reverse complement strand
GCTGTACTCTTTCACCACAACTTTCTCTCACTCTTACTTCCTGTTTCTGCGGTACCTGTAATTCAAAGGGGCCAGTCTTGTCACACTGAATCTCCTCGAGAACTACGTTAAGGGTACACGTGTCTGTGGTTAGGGCAGCCACTTGTACGGTAATTTCACAAGCAGGCTATTCCGTTGATCGGATCAAGTGGAACGCTCGTCGTCGCAACCGACGGAGTGCAATGTATATATACACCTGTATTCGTCTTCTGTTTTTCTGTAAATTTGAACTATATATACATA
>NW_026369190.1:0-437 GCF_001194135.2 Octopus bimaculoides | reverse complement strand
CACACACACACAGCGCACTCATACAAATTTTATATACATATACACATTGATGGAAGTACAGATATGTGTGCGTGCAAAGTTCCATTGATCGCACACACACACACACACACACACACACACACACACAGACACACACATATATATATATATATAAGGATAACAATATAAACAGGCACCATATATATGTGTGTGTGTGTCTATATATATATATATATATATATATATGGATATGTTTTTATGTGTATGCATATGTATGTATGCATCTATACATATGTGTGTGATATTGCCGTCTTATCTAAATATATATGTATCTATTGATTCACCTATTGATCTGTCTGCCTATTTATGTATATACATTATCAGTTGCTTACCCCTACCCGGCTCTATTTCACTCACGCATGTATATATATATATATATATATATATATATATATATA
>NW_026369189.1:0-348 GCF_001194135.2 Octopus bimaculoides | reverse complement strand
TTCATTATTCTCTTTAACCCGGGCAAAGCCGGGTATTTCTGCTAGTAGATGATAAAATTTCGTTTATTTCTATTGCACAACTATTTGAAACGTACAAATTAAACGCATTCGAAATATCATTACAACTCTATGTCCCGTACAAGCTATCTAGTGACACGGATAATTTAAGAAGAATCTAAAGTGCTTTGTTCTATTCGACTCGAACCAGAAATTCTGGTAACGCGAGTCGCTTCGAAATATAACACAAATTTTATATACATACATATATAGTTTACAGTTCATATATAGTTCACTAAGAATATATATATAAAACTTAGATAAAACTTAGATATGTTTCGACCAAAGATT
>NW_026369188.1:155-265 GCF_001194135.2 Octopus bimaculoides | reverse complement strand
CATTTGTGTACATGCGTATGCATGTGTGCATGCCTATACGCATGTATGTAAGTATGTACATATGTACTTATGTATGTATGTGAGTAATTAGGTAAGTGTGTAGACGTGTC
>NW_026369188.1:0-145 GCF_001194135.2 Octopus bimaculoides | reverse complement strand
GGTAAGTGTGTAGACGTGTCTCTGTGTGTGTACATGTGTATGTACATGTGAACGTATGTTTATGCACTGATATGTATGTGTCAGTTCAAGTTGTATACATGACTGTTACTTTGTTGAAGGTTGTGTGTATACAAGCTTCAACGAA
>NW_026369187.1:278-390 GCF_001194135.2 Octopus bimaculoides | reverse complement strand
AAGAAAATTCGAGAGATATGACTGGTTGGCTTGAGAGGTTAAGCAGTTGTGGTCGATGAAAGAGGTGGTAGTAGTACCAATAATTGTTGGAGCTCTGGGAACAGTGAGTAAA
>NW_026369187.1:0-116 GCF_001194135.2 Octopus bimaculoides | reverse complement strand
ACTGGTAGTGAACAGCTGACACCGTAGTACATCTCCAGCGTTAGAAGATGTGCAAAGTCAATGATATTAATAATAGTAATAATAATAATGATAATAATAATAATAATAATAATAAT
>NW_026369186.1:0-400 GCF_001194135.2 Octopus bimaculoides | reverse complement strand
TACGTTCGTTTGTTCCTTCGTACATACGTACGTTCAATTCTTTGTTCGTTTGTTTTTTTTCGTACCTACGTACGTTCGTTCGTCTGTTTCTTTGTTCGATCGTTCGTTCGTTCTTACATACGTAAATCCGTACATACGTACGGACGTTCGTTCGTTGCCTCGTTCGTTAGTTCTTTCGTACGTACGCACGTTCTTTCCTTCCTTCGATCATTTGTTCATACGTACGATCGTTCGTGCGTACGTACGTTCGTTCGTTCGTTCGTTCATTCATACATATGTACGTACGAACATACGCACGTTCATTCGTTTGTTCGTTCATTCATACATATGTAAGTACGAATATACGTTTTTTCGTGCGTTAGTTCGTTCATATCGCTCGTTCGCTCATTCGTACGTACGT
>NW_026369185.1:0-1232 GCF_001194135.2 Octopus bimaculoides | reverse complement strand
TGTGGTGCTCTTATGTTTACTGTATTGAAAGTGTTTTGCGTATTATTATTGTTTTTATTATTATTATTATTATTATTATTATTATTATAGATGTTTTCAATCTAGTTTGGATTCTTTGCCATCAAATTTGATGGCAAAGAATCCATACTAGATCGAAAACATCTATATTCTGCTTCTTCTTCTTCTTCTTCTTCTTCTTCTTATTATTATTATCATTATCATTATTATTATCATTATTATAATTATTATTATTATTATTATTATCGTCATCATCATCATTATTATTGTTATCCTTCCAGCCCCGAGGATTTCTACATCTATGGCAGTTCTGTTAACATTGGAACCACCAATAACACAGTGGCAGGACGGCACCTAACATTTGTTAAAGACTATGCAATCCACACTGAATTTAGCCCAGATCCAATGCGTAAGTAGAGTGAAAGAAACTCATCACTCATTGACTAATGAGTGATGAGGTTAATGTCACATTCACTTCAAAGAGTGGAAATAGTGTTGGCGTTGTTGTGGTTGTGGCAGTTGTCATTGTGGTTTAGTCCCAAGGTAACTCTGATAAACAGACCTATGTAGGAATGCGGTTTGACCATGTCCTCAAATGTCCTCAAATTTCTATACAGCATATTTTGCCTTTTTTTCTTCAAGTATATAAGCAACAATTTCATTCCCGAGCAACGCCGGGTGCCTCTGCTAGTATACATATATATTGGATCATCCCATAAATAATGTAGTTTTTCAATTGCATGAACTAAAAGTTGGAGGGAGATGGGATAAACTACCTGCATCAACTTGCTACATTGTCCAGTACATCCTTCATCATTGGCATCATTTTAACATCCTTTTTTCTATGCTTGCATGGGTCAGAGGAAGTCTAATGAAGTTGATTTTATACAGTTGCCAGCCCTCACCTGTTTCCAAGCAAGGTAATATTTCCCAATGGCCAGGCATGTTTTCCAAGGAAGATTGTAATCTAATGACACCACTTGTCTCATCTTCTAGGCTGTGGTTTCCAGCTCGGAATTTCTGGAACCACCACTGACACTGGCTTACGCTTATTGTCCAATCCCCATATACTGCGTTAATATTCCTCATACTTTCTGTCGTGTTGCTGCCTTTATTGAACTCAAAAAGCAAAATTTGCCGATATTGCTCCTTTGTCACTTCAAATATAGCCTTGAAAAAATAACTGTTAAAATCGAACTGCACTCTTCAAAACT
>NW_026369184.1:0-303 GCF_001194135.2 Octopus bimaculoides | reverse complement strand
TACATATATACGACGGGTTTCTTTCAGTTTCCGTCTACTAAATCCACTCATAAAGCTATAGTAGAAGACACTTGCCCAAGATGCCACGCAGTGGAACTGAACCCGGGACCATGTGATTGGTAAGCAAGTTACTTACCACACCGCCAGGTTATGTATAATTCGTTGCATTAAATTATATTTCTGTGTAATGAATAATTTCGAAAAGATAGGAGATCAACGTGTATCTGTGTGCAATTATATACGTGTATTCTGAATATATATATGTTTGTTTGTGTGTGTGTGTGCGTCTCTCTCTCTCTCTCT
>NW_026369183.1:0-424 GCF_001194135.2 Octopus bimaculoides | reverse complement strand
CTGTCCCTCTTTGAAATCACTTCCAAGTCCAGTAATGTTAAGTTTGGTCCTTGCAAGCATGATAAATAAAATGCTAATGATATACTTAAGCATCCTTCCTTCCATCTTTCTGATATATGAGGAATGCTGCTTTGATTTAGCCAATAGACAATGCATTCCAAGCTATGTAACATTGCTTGGAATGAGAAATATTTATCTTTGCTTGTTTGAATCCCCACTAAGTATATGAGTGAAACCGTTCATGTAATGGACGATCTGAATACATTTAAGATTTTCATTACACACAGACGTCAATGAATTAGGTCTTCTCGTGACAATCCCATGATATAATTGTCAATGATCTTGGTGATCTCTGACAACTATATCCTGATTATTAACCTTAATTTCTTTATCTGTGTGTATAGGCATATTCCAGAGTATGGTT
>NW_026369182.1:0-262 GCF_001194135.2 Octopus bimaculoides | reverse complement strand
TCGTGTGCTGGAACGAAAACAATTGCAGCGTGGAAGGTGTTTATATATATTATACATATATACATATACATATATACATGGTGCTGGAGTTGTTTTGAGGTAAGTAGCTTGTTTACCAATCACATGGTTGTGGGTTCAGTCCTACTGTCTTGTATTATAGCCTCGGGCCAACTAAAGCCTTGTGAGTGAGTGATTCTTTAACAAAGTACTACACGTTTATTCACACACACACACACACACACACACACACACACACACACAC
>NW_026369181.1:0-352 GCF_001194135.2 Octopus bimaculoides | reverse complement strand
AATAAGAGATATTGATTTTTCAAAAGAGCCTATTTCAGTACGGTTCGAACTCGTAAATGCGCACAAAGATGTAACTATATAACATAAATCATTACTACTGACCCATACTTTATCGATATTGCTTTCTTAGACAGCTTGGCCTGTGATTATTAAATATTAACTGTGAAACTTGAGTTGTTAATGAATCAACTCTTATTTAATTAGTCATTAGAATTCCGTGTGTTTCTCTTTAGGAAACACATTATTATCATTATTTTGCTTTTGTGTTTTCTTCAATTATTCATATTATATTATTATGATTATTCGTAGTGGTATTATTATTATTCCTATTGTTATTATTATTATTACTATT
>NW_026369180.1:0-232 GCF_001194135.2 Octopus bimaculoides | reverse complement strand
TATCAAGGGAGCGAGTTGGCAGAATCGTTAGCACGCCATGTGAAATGCTGAGCGGCATTTCGTCTGTCGCTACGTTCTGAGTTCAAATTCTTCCGACGTCGTCTTTGCCTTTCATCCCTTTAGGGATCGATAAATTAAGAACCAGTGAAACACCGGGGTCAATGTAATAGACTATCCCCTAACCCCAAAATTTCAAGCCTTGTGCCTATAATAGAAAGGATTATTATTATTA
>NW_026369179.1:0-231 GCF_001194135.2 Octopus bimaculoides | reverse complement strand
AATTTTGAAAATTAAAGGTGTCTATTTACTTCCTGCATGTCTGTGTATGTGCACGCGCGCGCGCACGTGTTTATTGATTCGTGTATATGCATATCACAATATACTCTTTTACTCTTTTACTTGTTTCAGTCATTTGACTGCGGCCATGATGGAGCACTGCCTTTAGTCGAGCAAATCGATACTAGGACTTATTCTTTGGAAGCCTAGTACTTATTCTATCGGTCCCTTTTG
>NW_026369178.1:0-382 GCF_001194135.2 Octopus bimaculoides | reverse complement strand
TATGTAGTCTTTTGCTGCTATTTCTAGCGGGTTAGATGTCTTATTATAGGCATCTCTGCATTTTAAATGAATTATACATACATATATATAGAATGTGTGTCTGTTCTTCAATTCAGCTGGGGAATTCACCATGAAAGCAATATGAGCTGAACTGATATCACCATTCCCATCAAATTGTACTTTCTCATTTCCTAGTTGCAGGAGCCAGGTTGAAAACTGTTTTGCACATTCAAATCAAGACCCTATTAACCTCGGCGGAATTTGAACTCAGAACGTAACGGCAGACGAAATGCCGCTAAGCATTTCGCCTGACGTGCTAACGTTTCTGCCAAATCCACTCACAAGGCACTGGGTGACCCAGGGTTGTAGTAAAAGCTACTTA
>NW_026369177.1:0-205 GCF_001194135.2 Octopus bimaculoides | reverse complement strand
AGAATTAATGACACCTTCGTAAATTAATTTTAATAAATTATTTTTCTCGTGAATTGTATCGAGATTATTTTTTACACTGGTAGCTGCTGTGATTTCGGCGCAAAACGAATCAGTAGCAGCACAGAATTCAGAACGATAGGTTGGGAATCTCTTACCTTGGTAATGCGTGCTGAAGAAGCTAAGGCTTATTTTGCCAGTGCAGAAA
>NW_026369176.1:0-226 GCF_001194135.2 Octopus bimaculoides | reverse complement strand
TATTTATACTGAGAAGGTTTTATGCAGCACGTAGTCTACAACCATTTAGAATTAAATCCATTGGGAGTTGTCAGGTGTGTTTCTAGTTGATGGTGATAAATCAATGGCCGTAATGTAGTGATACCTGGACATCCTTGTTACTTATTTTACATTCTGTTAATCTAACTTGGAACTGAGCGGACTATATGCATATATATATATATATATATATATATATATATATATA
>NW_026369175.1:0-257 GCF_001194135.2 Octopus bimaculoides | reverse complement strand
TTAAAGGATTTGTGATCAGCTTAACAACACAAACGCTGCCTTGACATTGGTTCATGTCTAAGAAATATTTAAACTATAAACTTCATCATGATTGCTTGAGTGTGCAGATATAATATGGCCAGATGCCCTTCCTGTCACTAACCCTCATCTGTTTCCAAGCAAGGTAATACTTCCCAACAGCCAGACAGGTTTTTCACAGAATACTGAAAATGGAGGGCACTGCTTGTATGACAGTGACACTCATTTACAACTACCAG
>NW_026369174.1:0-411 GCF_001194135.2 Octopus bimaculoides | reverse complement strand
GTAGTAGTAGTAGTAGTAGTAGTAGTAGTAGTAGTAGTAGTGATGTGGCGGTGTGGTGGTGTAAGAAATAATGACAGTGGTGCAGACAGTAGTATGGTGATTAGCAGAGCAGCAGTCATAGATGGTGGGGTATGGTAATATACGCGACATTTCGGGGCGTGTTGTTGGTCGGGTGCAGTTATAACAGTGTGCGTATATGAGTACATACATACATGCATACATAGATACATACATATAGATATACACACACACACACAGACACACACACACACACACACACACACACACATATATATATATATATATGTGTATGTGTGTGTATGTGTGTATATATACACATATATATATATATATGTATATGTATATACATCCATCCATCCATACATACATACATACATACATACATACATA
>NW_026369173.1:0-210 GCF_001194135.2 Octopus bimaculoides | reverse complement strand
TATGTATGTATGTATGTATGTATGTATGCATGCATGTATGCACGTATGTAGCACGAACGTCTGTATGTATGTATTATCTGTCTACATATATATACTTATACACATACATATGTATATGTATATGTGTTTATGAGTGCATGTATGTGTATATATATATTTGTGTGTGTGTGTGTGTGTATCATCATCAACATTTGTGTGTGTGTGTGTGTG
>NW_026369172.1:1500-1893 GCF_001194135.2 Octopus bimaculoides | reverse complement strand
TAATAATTACTTCTCCTTTAGTAATGCTGTATATGTGAAATAATAGACTTAGTAGTTGACAAAATAATCAGAAAGTAATTGTTTTCCTTTAAAGTCAACTAGAAGAACTTATTGTCAGTGCCTCGGTAGCGCAGTAGGCAGCGCGTCAGTCTCATAATCAAACCAATTCTGTAGAGGAATCTGAAGGTCGTGAGTTCGATCCTCACCTGGGGCACATTAGTTTTATTTTTTAAGTTGAATAATTATATTTTCTGACACGGAAGAAAACCTATTTTATAAAGGAATGTATAAATGCTTGATAGAATTAAAAATTCCCCAAACCATATTGATAAATCTGAGGCTGATGAGTTCGATCCTCACTTAGGGACAAATATTCATTTTCTATTTTTTACT
>NW_026369172.1:0-837 GCF_001194135.2 Octopus bimaculoides | reverse complement strand
AATTTCCATATACTTTATCAAATTCCTTCTTTGAATAACCCTAATTAATATCAATTAGCTGTATTTGTTATTACATTGTGTTAAAAGCTTTACTCGTTACTTAGGTAACATGTTGCTTTATTATAGTGTAAGGCTCTTTATGTTCTAAACTTAGTCAACTTTACCTTTTACCCAAACGAAATCGAAAAACAATAAAGCACGAGTATTATACAGAGTCAATAACCTTAAGTAATAATCAAAAACTGGGTCTTTCTTTTATCGCCCTGAATATTAGCTGTCAACGTGTATCAAGTAATCGGTACCAGCTTGTTATAGGCTACAGTTGCTATAAAATGGACTAACGTTTCGTCAATAATAACAGAGGAACGCTGACCGAGTACACCTTCTGACTAGAAAAAGCTCCGCTGCGGCCAGCCCCAGTATATGAACGGTCTGGTAATGGTGAAAATACATGTCCTGACTGCTTCAGTACATCCGATATGCCAGGCTGTGTCTTCGTATATCTGTTAGAAAATATAAATGTATTACAGCTATTCGTCGACTAACTATCCACATGATGTCATTGGACTATTCGGAGTTGATCTGATGTGGGAGTTTTCAGAATACTAAAAGAACTTTCTAGACCACTTTCTCAATGCCATTTTTCACTTATGGACCTCTTTGATTCCTATTTCACTTGGATGGACCCACATGGCCACTTGATGTGTAAAAAAAATAAATCCTATTACGTTTTTATAATCAAATACATTTAGGAGTTGTAAATAACAAAAATATCAGAATATTTTGTGTATTGTAAAAGTGCGTGGCACCTTGGGCAAGTGTTTTCTACTATAGCCT
>NW_026369171.1:0-370 GCF_001194135.2 Octopus bimaculoides | reverse complement strand
GACATTGTTGTTTCTATACAATAAAAATATTTTAGGAAAGTGAAATTTCGTAAAAAATAGTTTTTAAGATCTATTAATTAATATTTTTGTGTAAAATTTGTCCGGCTGGACTTTGTCCTCGGAGCGATTTTGTCCTTGGGGGATTTTGTCTTGATATCACATCGAGTATATAGTGCCCACTGTACTATAAAAGTTCTCTGCCAATGGTATCTCTTATTGGATACATAGAAGACGGCAAGCCTTGAATCTAATTTGAGTTTGCACATACAAACAGTATACGTCTGTTAATAATGAATAATCGCGGTTCATCTTCACTGAGCTGTGTATGATATTGCACAGGAGACTGACAAAATCACAATCGATGCACTTA
>NW_026369170.1:0-229 GCF_001194135.2 Octopus bimaculoides | reverse complement strand
AAAGGATGAAAGGCAAAGTCGACCTTGGTGGAATTTGAACTCATAACATAGCGTTGGACAAAATATCGCTGAGCATTTCATCCAGCATATT
This sequence comes from Octopus bimaculoides, assembly GCF_001194135.2. Classification (NCBI taxonomy): domain Eukaryota; kingdom Metazoa; phylum Mollusca; class Cephalopoda; order Octopoda; family Octopodidae; genus Octopus; species Octopus bimaculoides. Next base: position 138 of record NW_026369170.1, on the reverse strand, counting down.
AATGATTCTGTCAGCTTGCTGCCTTAATAATAATGATGATGATGATGATGATGATGATGATGATGATCATGATGATAATAACAATAAAGATTTCAAATTTTTGCCACAAGGGCAGCTTGTGGGAGGGGATTAAGTCAA
>NW_026369169.1:0-237 GCF_001194135.2 Octopus bimaculoides | reverse complement strand
TGGTTAGTGAGAGCTGTGCGAGCCATGTACAGAGATGTTGTCAGTAAGGTAAAGGTTGCAAATGAGTACAGTAATGAATTCCGGGTAGAGGCAGGGGTCCACCAAGGTTCCGTCCTCAGCCCCTCCTATTTATCATAGTCCTCCAGGTTATAACAGAGGAATTCAAGACAAGGTGCCCCTGGGAGCTCCTCTATGCTGATGACCTTGCACTAATTGCAGAATCACTATCAGAACTAG
>NW_026369168.1:0-222 GCF_001194135.2 Octopus bimaculoides | reverse complement strand
TATATATATAATTTTACTTATGTCTAATGAGTCCACACGTAGGCGTGAGCTCATGTAACACACACATATGTAAAATGACATCCCTTTATCAGAGTGGATAGGACGCAGGAGTACAAGCTGGGATATTGATGGATCACATCATGTCGGTGGTCAGAACGCTTAAATTGACCAATAGTTAGAAACACGTACCATCGAATAGGAACGGCTCATATATATATATAT
>NW_026369167.1:0-232 GCF_001194135.2 Octopus bimaculoides | reverse complement strand
CTCACAGACAGGAAGAGCAGTGTCCCTTAGCATTTTCAGGGACCTGAATACTTGTAATAAAGTGGGCTCTTCTAATGGCATCTATGAAATAGAAACTGGAGTTTTCTTACAGCAATATTTAAATGACATTTAACCAGAGAACTACAATTCAACTATCAGAAATAAGTATATATATATACAATCTTTTGATTTTCAAGATACTAATATCGAAATGTTTTTGTCTTTTCACTCT
>NW_026369166.1:0-305 GCF_001194135.2 Octopus bimaculoides | reverse complement strand
AAACGAATGTTTTGTGTAGATACTATTTTTCTTGTTGCAATCATTGGACTGCGGCTGTGCTGGTACAACACCTTGACGGGTTCAGTCGAATAAATCGAACCACTACTTACTTTTTTCTTTTACGTCTGGTATTTATTCTGTCAGTAATTTTTGCCGAACTGCTAAGTTAAAAGGACATAAACAAACCAACACCAGTCGTCAAGTGATGGTTGGGGACAAACAAACACAAAAGCGCGCACATAGACGTACACACAGAGATGCACATATAGACAGACAGACATAGATAGATAGATAGATAGATAGAT
>NW_026369165.1:0-200 GCF_001194135.2 Octopus bimaculoides | reverse complement strand
ATGTATGTATGTATGTATGTATCTATCTATCTATCTATCTATTTACCTATCTATTTATCTATCTATACACACGTATATATACTTACATACATATTTATATGCATACTTGTATATATGTATATATGTATGATAGATCACTAGCCACTACACATTCCTTTTTTCTCTCCCTGTTTTTCTCCGTTGTTTCTTTCCGTGTTCCT
>NW_026369164.1:0-346 GCF_001194135.2 Octopus bimaculoides | reverse complement strand
TGTGGTAAGTAGCTTGCTTACCAACCACATGGTTCCGGGTTCAGCCCCACGACGTGGCACTTTGGGACAAGTGTTTTCTACTATAGCCTCGGGCCATCCAAAGCCTTGTGAGTGGATTTGGTAGACGGAAACTGAAAGAAGCCTGTCGTATATACGTACATGTATACATGTATATATATATATATATATGTGTGTGTGTGTGTGTGTGTGTGTGTGTGTGTGTGTGTTTGTGTCTGTATTTGTCCCCAACAAATACAGACACATACGCATATCTATTTATCTATCCCCAACATCGCTGTGTTTACGTCCCCGTAACTTAGCGGTTCGACAAAAGAGAATAAGTCCT
>NW_026369163.1:0-529 GCF_001194135.2 Octopus bimaculoides | reverse complement strand
TCTCTCTCTCTCTCTCTCTCTCTCTCTCTCTCTCTCACTCTCTCACTCAGTCTATCTATCTGCCTTTCTCTCTGTCTATGGATAGATAGATAGGAAGATAGAAAGATAGATTTGTCTGTCTGTCTTTATGACTGTCTGTCTGTTTGTCACTTCCTCTTGCTCTTTTATATTTGATACTTTTTTTAAAATTTTATTTTTACAATCTTTTTTCAGTCTTATATTCTCTCTCTCTCTCTCTGTCTCCTTCTCTACCTCTTCTTTCCTCTGGCAAGCCCCTCCCTCTCTGTCTGTCTCTCTGTCTATCTCTATTCCTCTCTCTCTTACCTCCCTCTTCATAATCTCCCTCCCTCTACTCCTCTTTGCTTTCTTCTCCATTTTTTTCCTCTCTGTTCCTTCCATTATATCTCTCTCTCCCTCTCTCTCTTTCTCTCTCTCCCTCTCTCTGTATATTCATATATACACGCATATATATGTACACACTCTCTCTCACACATACGCAAATATCTCTTTGTCCCCCCCCCTCACAGTC
>NW_026369162.1:0-310 GCF_001194135.2 Octopus bimaculoides | reverse complement strand
ATGCATGTATATGTATATATATATACTTATATACATATATATATATAAACACACATATGTTTCAACTTCTATATTTATGCACATATATATATATATACATATATACATATAGGTATATATGAATGTGTGAGAGAAGTCTCGTAGCTTAGTGGTTAGGCTGTTGCACTCATGATCACAAGATTATAGTTTCAATTCTTGTATGGAACGCTGCGGTGAATTCTTTAGCAAATCTTCAAATTTCATATCGGCCCAGTCCACTCAGCGGCAAACGTGAATTATCCAACAACTTCCCGACGTCTCGAACGGGGAA
>NW_026369161.1:1434-1752 GCF_001194135.2 Octopus bimaculoides | reverse complement strand
GTGTATATACGCGTGTATGTGTGTGTATATACGCGTGTATGTGTGTGTGTGTATATACGCGTGAGTGTGTATATACGCGTGTATGTGTGTGTATATACGCGTGTATGTGTGTGTATATACGCGTGTATGTGTGTGTGTATACGCGTGTATGTGTGTGTGTATACGCGTGTATGTGTGTGTATATACACACACACACGCGTATATACACACACACAAACGCGTATATACACACACACACACGCGTATATACGCACACACACACGCGTATATACGCACACACACACGCGTATATACACACACACACATACATACACGCGT
>NW_026369161.1:1130-1424 GCF_001194135.2 Octopus bimaculoides | reverse complement strand
ACACACACACAAACGCGTATATACACACACACACACGCGTATATACGCACACACACACGCGTATATACGCACACACACACGCGTATATACACACACACACATACATACACGCGTATATACACACACACACATACATACACACACACATATATACGCGTGTATGTGTGTGTGTGTGTATATACGCGTGTATGTGTGTGTGTGTGTGTGTATATACGCGTGTATGTGTGTGTGTGTGTATATACGCGTGTATGTGTGTGTGTGTGTATATACGCGTGTATGTGTGTGTGTGTGTGT
>NW_026369161.1:0-248 GCF_001194135.2 Octopus bimaculoides | reverse complement strand
GTGTGTATATACGCGTGTATGTGTGTGTGTGTGTGTGTGTGTATATACGCGTGTGTGTGTGTGTGTGTATATACGCGTATATGTGTGTGTATATACGCGTGTATGTGTGCGTGTGTGTGTATATACGCGTGTATGTGTGCGTGTGTGTGTGTATATACGCGTGTATGTGTGTGTGTGTGTGTGTATATATACGCGTGAATGTGTGTGTGTGTATATACGCGTGTATGTGTGTGTGTGTGTGTATATAC
>NW_026369160.1:0-454 GCF_001194135.2 Octopus bimaculoides | reverse complement strand
ATATATATATTTATATACATACACAAGTGCATGTATTGCATACACGCCCGTAATCTCTTTGAGAACAATCTCCTAATGTAGAAAAGGTACATTGGAAAGGGATTATACACACATGCACACACACACACCCTCTCTACAAGGCTATACAGCACGGATACATGGAAAAATAAGCAGACATATATATTGATATGCATATATACATATATAGATATATATAACTTGTATATATATATATATGTAGGTGTTTTTAATATATATTGATACATTAATATATTTGTATATTGTTGAAGTATATCTTGTCATATACATGCATATATACATTTCCATGTGCACGTGTGTGTATATAGGTGCATGTATCCGGAGATACATTTCAACACATGCATTAACACCCTCAACCCAAGTACATGTGTGTGTCTCTCTCTCTCTCTCTCTCTCTCTCTCTCTCTCTATATAT
>NW_026369159.1:0-468 GCF_001194135.2 Octopus bimaculoides | reverse complement strand
AGAGAGAGAGAGAGAGAGAGAGAGAGAGAGAGAAGGCGACAGAAGTGGAGAGAGAACATATGAGCAATTTAAAAAGAGCTTTTGAGAGAAAATAAAACCTCAAACATTTTCAGACAACAAAATTTGTGCAAACATTGCTATTACTGTTGACAATAGCAGCCCATACATCAGTAGTACAGGAGCAGCAGCAGCAGCAGCAGTAGCAGCAGTGGTAATAGTAGGTGATGCAACAACAGAAACGACTGCAATAATAATAATAATAATAATAATAATAATAATAATAATAATAATAATAATAATAATAATAACAACAGCAGCATTAACAATAGGAACTTTCATAAAGGAACCATTTCCCCCATTATTGCAATTATTTATTTCGTCTGCAGCTACAGCGAGGGTATTTTGGTGAAGGAGTGATAGAAAGGGTGTGTGTGTGTGTGTGTGTGTGTGTGTGTGTGTGTGTGTGTG
>NW_026369157.1:0-270 GCF_001194135.2 Octopus bimaculoides | reverse complement strand
ATATATATCATCATCATCATCGTTTACCATGCTTTCCATGCTGGCATGGGTTAGACAGTTTGACTGAGGACTGGAAAACCAGGAGGCTGCACCAGGATCCAATCTGATCTGGCAATATATATAAGTATATGTATACACGCACACACACACACATTATTATGTATATATACATGACACACACATAGATATAGACACAAACACACACATATCCACACACACAGACACACACATATATGTATTCATAGATAGATACTTAGATTCATAGATTTT
>NW_026369156.1:0-358 GCF_001194135.2 Octopus bimaculoides | reverse complement strand
GTCAATATACATACGTATATATGGCCGGGTGTTCACATTAAACCAAAAATAAAGACTCTTGTGTCAATTTGTTCGTGTAAAACGCATTAAAAGGCGACGTTAAAAGACAATGGGTATAAAAAGAAAAAAGATTCTATTCTTTGCCTACCTTGTTGCAGCCATAATTCTTAATTCTTCCTCGGCTTCAATTACGTGACTTCAATCAGAGACGGTCGATTCTGGAATGGCTTTACATGTATCAATTACATACATCGATTCGTAAACACTCAATCAGTAAATCTAGCTGTATTTCGTACGAAATGTACGTCTATTTTGTTTTTTTTTTTAATTAATTAATTATTATTTATTTAATTAATTT
>NW_026369155.1:0-211 GCF_001194135.2 Octopus bimaculoides | reverse complement strand
TGGCTGAATAACACATACATATATAATCACACGCAAATGCATACGTAGGCAAACATACACAGGCGTACACACATGTACGTGCACACACATATACAAATATACATGTACACAAATATAAATGTACACAAATATACATGTACGTGCACACACATATACAACAACTAGTAAACAGTTTTTCCCTATGCATACATACATACATATATATATATAT
>NW_026369154.1:10248-14282 GCF_001194135.2 Octopus bimaculoides | reverse complement strand
AAATAAATAAATAAATATATATATATATATATAAATATATATATATATATCAATAAATAAATATATATATTTAAATAAATATAAATAAATATATATTTAAATAAATATATATATGAATAAATAAATATAAATATATATATATATACATAAAATATATATATATATATAAATAAATAAGTTTGTTTCTTCGTACGTACGCATGTACGTTCTTTCGTCCGTTAGTTCTTTCCTTCGTTCGTTCTTTCGTTCCTTCGTATGTACGTTCGTTTGTACGTTCGCACGTATGTCCGTACGTTCGTTCGTTCGTATGTACGTACGATAGTTCGTACGTACGTAAGTTCGATCGTTCGTCTGTCCGCACGTACGTACGTTCGTTCGTACCCACGTACGCAATTACGATCGTTCGTTCGTACTTACGTACTACATACGTTCGTTCTTGCGTTCGTACATACGTTATTACGTACGTACGTTCTTTCTTTCGTTCGTTCGTTGGTATGTACGTGCGTACGTTCAATCCTTAGTTCGTTCGTTCATTCATTCATTTCGTTTCTCCGTTCATTCGTTCCTTCATACGTACGTGCGTACTATCGTTCGTTCTTTCGTACGTACAGACATATGTATATAATTCCGTTCGCTCATACGTACGTTCGATCGTTAGTTCGTTTGTACTTACGTACGAACGTACGTTCGTTCGTCCTTCGTTTTTACGTACGTTCGTTCATTCCTTCGTACGTAAGTACTTGCGAACGTACATCCGTACGTACGTTCGTTCTCTCGTTCTTTCGTACCTACCAACGTACGTTCGTTCGTTATTTCGTATGTTCGGTCGTTCGTTCGTTCGTACGTAAGTTCGTTCGTTCGTACGTAAGTTCGTTCGTTGATCGTTTGTTCATTTGCTCGGTCGTTCGTTCGTTCGGTCATTCGTTTGTTGGTTCGTTCGGTCGTTCGTTCGTATGTACGTTCATTTGTTCATTCGTACGTAGTACTTAGGTTCGTATTTACGCACGTCCGTTCGTTCGTTCATACGCACACATCTACGTACGTCCGTTCGTTCCTATGTACGTTCGATCGTTCGTTCTTACGTACGTAGTTCGTTCTTTCGTTCGTTCCTTCGATCGTTTGGTCGTTCGTTCGTACATATGTTCGTTCGTTCGTCCGTACTTACGTTCATTCATTCCTTCATTCTTACGTATGAACGTACGTACAAACGTACCTTCGTTTGTTCGTTCGTTTCGTCGTACGACCACACGTACGTTCTTTCGTTCGGTCGTTCGGTAGTTCTTTCGCATGTACGTTCGTTTGTACGTTCTTACGTACATACGCAAGTACGAACTACGTACGTACGTTCGTTCGTATGTACGCACGATCGTTCGTTGTTTCGTTCGTTCGGTTGTTTGTTCGTTAATTCGTAGGTACGTACGTACGCTCGTTCTTTCGTACGTTCGTACGTTTGTACATACGTTCGCTCGTTCCTTCATTTCTTTTCTTCGTTCGTTCGTTCGTACTATCGTTCATTCGTACATTCGCTCGTTCGTACGGATATGTTTCCGTTCGCTCATTCCTTCGTCCGTACGTAAGTTCGTTCGTTGTTCGTTCATTCGTACTTAAGTACGTACTTTCGCTCGTTCATTCGTTCGTACGAACGTACATTCATTCGTACGTACGTACGTACATTCGTTCGTTGGTGGGTACGTTCGTTCGTACGTTTGTTTGTTCATTCTTTCGTTAGTTCGTAGGTACGTACGTATGTCCGTTCGTTTGTTCATTCGTGAGTACGTACTTAGGTACGTTACGTACTTATCTACGTACGTACGTTAGTTCTTTAGTTCGTTCGTACGTACGCAGGTTCGACCGTTCGTACGTACCTACGTTCGTTCCTTCTTAAGTTTGAACCTACGTACAAACGTATCACCTTTTGTTACTTGCTTCGTTCTTTCGTTCGTCCGTGTGTTCGTATGTACGCATGTATGTACGTACACACGTACGTACGTACATACGTCGTACGCAAGTACATACGCACGTCATACGTACGTACGTTTTCGTTCGTACGTACCTACGTTCGGAGGTACGTTCGCTCGTACGTACGGACGTATGTACACACATTACTTCGTTTGCTCGATCGTACGTACGTACGTTTGTTTCTTCGTACCTTCTTTCGTTCGGTCATTCGTTAGTTCTTTCCTTCGTTCGTTCCTCCGTATGTACGTTCGTACGTACATAGGTAAGTACGTTCGTTCGTATGTACGTACGATCGTTCGTACGTACATACGTTCGTTCCTTCTTTCGTACTTACGTACGTACATACGTTCGTTCTTTCGCTCGTTCGGACGTACTTACGTACGTTCGTACATACGTAATTACGTACGTACGTAGTTCAATTCGTTCGTTCGTACGTACGTGCGTATCTACGTTCTATCGTTAGTTCCTTCGTACGTTCGTACGTTCTTACATACGTACGTTCGCTCGTTTATTCATTTCGTTTCTTCGTTCGTTCGTTCGTATGTACGTACGATCGTTCGCTCTTACGTACGTACGTACGTTCGTTACTTCGATCGTTCGTTCGTACATACGTACGCAATTCGTACGTACGTTCGTTCGTACGTACTTACGTTCGTTCATTTCTTTATTCTTACGTATGAACGTACGTATAAACGTACCCTCGTTTGTTCGTTGTGTCGTTTGTTCCTTTCTTCGAACGTACACACGTACGTTCTTTCGTTCGATCGTTCGTTAGTTCTTTCGCTAGTTCGATCCTTCGTATGTACGTTCTTACGCACATACGCAAGTACGAACATACGTAAGCACGTACGTACGTACGTTCGTTCGTTGTTTCGTTCGTTCCTTCGATCGTTCGTTCTTTCGGACGTACGTACGTTCATTTATTTTTGTCGTTCGATCTTTCTTTCGTTCACAAGTGCGTACGTTCGCTCATTCTAATGTACGTACTACGAACGTACGTACCTTCGTTCTTTTGTTTGTTCGTACGTACCTACGTTCGTTCGTGTATTCATTTCGTCTATTCGTTCGTTCGTATGTACGTACGATCGTTCGTTCGTTCTTACGTACGTTCGTTCCTTCGATCGTTTGGTCGTTCGTTCTTACATACGTACGCACGTTCGTTCGTACGTACTTACGTTCGTTCATTCCTTCATTCTTACGTATGAACGTACGTACAAACGTACCTTCGTTTGTTCGTTCGTTCGTTTCTTCGTACGTACACATGTACGTTCTTTCATTCGGTCGTTCGTTAGTTCTTTCGCTAGTTCGTTCCTTCGTATGTACGTTCGTTTGTACGTTCTTACGCACATACGCAAGTAAGAACGTACGTAAGCACGTACGTACGTTTTGTATGTACGTACGTTCGTTGTTTCGTTCGTTCGTTCTTTCTTTCGTTCGGACGTACGTACGTTCATTTGTGCGTTCGTTCACAAGTGCGTACATTCGTTCGTTTGTTCATTATAATGTACGTAATACGTACGTACGTACGTTCGTACATACTTACTTTCGTTCATTCCTTCATTCTTACGTATGAACGTACGTACAAACGTACTTTCGTTTGTTAGTTCGTTCTTTTCTTCGTACGTACACAAGTACGTTCTTTCGTTCTGTCATTCGTTATTTCTCTCGTTCGTTCGTTCTTTCGCTAGTTTGTTCCTTCGTTTGTACGTACTTACGTACATACGTAAGTACGAACGTACGTTTGTAGGTACGTACGTTCGTATGTACGTACGTTCGTTGTTTCGTTCGTTCGTTCGGACGTACGTCCGTTTGTTTGTTCGTTCGATCTTTCTTTCGTTCACAATTTCGTACGTTCGTTCGTTTGTTCATTCTAAAGTACGTACTACGTACGTACGCACCTTCGTTCTTTTGTTCCTTCGTACGTACCTACGTTCAGACGTACGTTCGTTCGTACGTACGGACGTATTTACGTACGTTCCTTATTTCGCTCGATCGTACGTACGTATGTTTCTTGGTACGTAAGCACTTACGTTCATTCGTTCGGTAGTTCGGTAGTTCGTACGTACGTACGTTCG
>NW_026369154.1:8515-10232 GCF_001194135.2 Octopus bimaculoides | reverse complement strand
GGTAGTTCGTTAGTTCGTACGTACGTACGTGCGATCGCTGGTACGTACGTACGTTCGTTCTTTCGCTAGTTCGTTCCTTCGTATGTACGTTCGTTTGTACATTCTTACGCACATACGCATTACGAATGTAGGTAATCACGTACGTTCGTTCGTTCGTATGTATGTACGTTCGTTGTTTCGTTCGTTCCTTCGATCGTTCGGTCGTTTGTTCGTTCGTTCGGACGTACGTACGTTCATATGTTTGTTCGTTCGATCCTTCTTTCGTTCACAAGAGCGTACGTTCGTTCGTTTGTTCATTCTAATGTACGTACTACGTACTTTCGTTCGTACGTACCAACGTTCGTTCGTTTATTCATTTCGTTTCTTCGTTCGTTCGTTCGTATATACCTACGATCGTTCGTTCTTACGTACGTACGTATGTTCCTTCTTTCGATCGTTTGGTCGTACGTTCCTATATACGTAAGTACGAACGTACGTAAGTACGAACGTACGTAAGTACGAACGTACGTAAGTACGTACGCTCATTCTCTCGTATGTACGTACGTTCGTTGGTTCCTTCGATCGTTCGTTCGTTTGTTCGGACGTACGTACGTTCGTTTGTTCGTTCGATCTTTCTTTCGTTCACAAGTGCGTACGTTCGTTCATTCTAATGTACGTACTACGAACGTACGTACGTTCCTTAGTTCGCTCGATCGTACGTACGTTTGTTTCTTTGTACGTACGCACGTACGTTCTTTCCTTCGATCGTTCTTTCGTTAGTTCGTTTGAACGTTCGTATATACAAACGTACGTACGTCCGTTCGTTCGTATGTACGTACGTAGGATCGCTCGTTCGTTCTTTCCTTCGTTTGTACCTACGTACGCAATTACGATCGTTCCTTCGATCGTTCGTTCGGACGTACGTACGTTCATTTGTTTGTTCGTTCGAACTTTCTTTCGTTCACAAGTGCGTACGTTCGTTCGTTCTTTTGTTCGTTCGTACGTACCTGCGTTCGGACGTACGTTCGTTCGTACATACGGACGTATGTACGCACGTTCCTTAGTTCGCTCCATCGTACGTACGTTTGTTTCTTGGTACGTACGCACGTACGTTCTCTCGTTAGTTCGTTTGAACGTTCGTACATACATACATACGTACGTATGTCCGTTCGTATGTACGTACATACGATCGCTCGTACGTCCGTACATTTGTTCTTTCGTTCGTTCGTTTGTACCTACGTACGCAATTACGATCGTTCGTCCGTACTTACGTACGTACATACGTTCGTTCTTTCGTTAGTTCGTACGTACTTACGTTCGTTCATTCCTTCATTCTGACGTATGAACGTACGTACAAATGTACCTTCATTTGTTCCACGTGTCGCTTATTCGTTTCTTCGCACGTACACACGTACGTTCTTTCATTCGGTCGTTCTTTAGTTCTTTCGTTCGTTCGCTGGTTCTTTTGCTAGTTCGTTCATTCGTATGTACGTTTGTTTGTACGTTCTTACGCACATACGCAAGTACGAACCTACGTAAGTACGTACGTTAGTTCGTTACTTCGTTCTTATGAACGTACGTACGTACATTCGTTGTTTCGTTCGTTCCTTCGATCGTTCGTTCCGACGTACGTACGTTCATTTGTTTGTTCGTTCGAACTTTCTTTCGTTCACAAGTGCCTACGTTCGTTCGTTTGTTCATTCTAATGTACGTACGCTCGTTCGTTCTTTTGTTCGTT
>NW_026369154.1:7147-7470 GCF_001194135.2 Octopus bimaculoides | reverse complement strand
TTCGTTGTTTCGTTCGTTCCTTCGATCGTTCGTTCCGACGTACGTACGTTCATTTGTTTGTTCGTTCGAACTTTCTTTTGTTCACAAGTGCGTACGTTCGTTCGTTTGTTCATTCTAATGTACGTACGCTCGTTCGTTCTTTTGTTCGTTCGTACGTACGTTCGTTCGTACATACGGACGTATGTACGCACGTTCCTTAGTTCGCTCGATCGTACGTACGTTTGTTTCTTGGTACGTACGCACGTACGTTCTTTCGTTCGTTAGTTCTTTCCTTCGATCGTTCGTTAGTTCTTTCCTTCGATCGTTCGTTCGTTCGTTTGAAC
>NW_026369154.1:6491-6832 GCF_001194135.2 Octopus bimaculoides | reverse complement strand
AACTTTCTTTCGTTCATAAGTGCGTACGTTCGTTCGTTTGTTCATTCTAATGTATGTACTACGTACGTACGTACGCTCGTTCGTTCTTTTGTTCGTTCGTACATACCTACGTTCGGACGTATGTATGCACCTTCCTTAGTTCGCTCGATCGTACGTACGTTTGTTTCTTGGTACGTACGTTTGTTTCTTGGTACGTACGCACGTACGTTTTTTCGTTCGGTCGTTCATTAGTTAGTTCTTTCCTTCGACCGTTCTTTCGTTAGTTCGTTTGAACGTTCGTACGTACCAACGTAAGTAGGTACGTACGTCCGTACGTTCGATCGTTCGTATGTACGTACGAT
>NW_026369154.1:4873-6439 GCF_001194135.2 Octopus bimaculoides | reverse complement strand
GATCGTTCGTATGTACGTTCGATCGCTCGTACGTACATTCGTTCGTTCCTTCGATCGTTCGAACCTACGTACACAATTACGATCGTTCGTTCGTACTTACGTACGTACATTCGTTCGTTCTTTCGTACGTACATACGTTCGTTCATTTCTTCATTGTTACGTATGAACGTACGTACAAACGTACCCTCGTTTGTTCGTCGTGTCGTTTGTTCGTTCGTTCCTTTCTTCGTACGTACACACGTACGTTCTTTCGTTCGATCGTTCGTTAGTTCTTTCGTTCGTTGTTCTTTCGCTAGTTCGATCCTTCCTATGTACGTTCTTACGCACATACGCAAGTACGAACATACGTAAGCACGTACGTACGTACGTTCGTTCATTGTTTCATTCGTTCCTTCGATCGTTCGTTCTTTCGGACGTACGTACGTTCATTTGTTTTTGTCGTTCTATCTTTCTTTCGTTCACAAGTGCGTACGTTTGTTCATTCTAATGTACGTACTACGAACGTACGTACGTTCGTTCTTTTGTTTGTTCGGACGTACGTTCGTTCGTGTATTCATTTCGTCTATTCGGTCGTTCGTATGTACGTACGATCGTTCGTTCCTTCGATCGTTTGGTCGTTCGTTCTTACATACGTACGTACGTTTGTTCGTACGTACTTACGTTCGTTCATTCCTTCATTCTTACGTATGAACGTACGTACAAACGTACCTTTGTTTGTTCGTTGTGTGGTTTGTTCGTTCGTTCGTTTCTTCGTACGTACACATGTACGTTATTTAGTTCGGTCGTTCGTTCTTTCGCTAGTTCGTTCCTTCGTATGTACGTTCTTACGCACATACGCAAGTACGAACTACGTACGTAAGCACGTACATACGTTCGTTCGTATGTACGTTCCTTTGAACGTTCGTACGTACATACGTAAGTACGTACGTACGTCCGTTCGTATGTACGTTCGATCGCTCGTTCCTTCGATCGTTCGTTCGTTCGTCCGCACCCACGTACGTTCGTTCGTTTGTACCTACGTACGCAATTACGATCGTTCGTTCGTACTAACATGCGTTCATACGTTCGTTAGTTCGTTCATACCTTCATTCTTACATATGAACGTTCGTACAAACGTACCTTGGGTTGTTCGTTGTGTCGTTTATTCTTTCGTGCGTTTCTTCGTACGTACACACGTACGTTATTTCGTTCGGTCGTCCTTTCGCTAGTTCGTTCCTTTGTATGTACGTTCGTTAGTACGTTCTTACGCACATACGCAACTACGAACGTACGTAAGCACGTATGTACGTACGTTCGTTCGTTGTTTCGTTCCTTCCTTCGATCGTTCGGATGCTCGTATGTACGTACGTACGTTCGTTGTTTCCTTCGTTCCTTCGATCGTTCGTTCGTTCTTTTCTTCATACTTACTTTCGTTCATTCCTTCATTCTTACGTATGAACGTACGTACAAACGTACTTTCGTTTGTTCGTTCGTTCTTTTCTTCGTACGTACACAAGTACGTTCTTTCGTTCTGTCGTTCGTTATTTCTCTCGTTCGTTCGTTCTTTCGCTAGTTTGTTCCTTCGTT
>NW_026369154.1:1167-3316 GCF_001194135.2 Octopus bimaculoides | reverse complement strand
ATACGTACGTAGGTCCGTTCGTTCGTATGTACGTACGTAGGATCGCTCGTTCGTTCTTTCCTTCGTTTGTACCTACATACGCAATTACGATCGTTCCTTCGATCGTTCGGACGTACGTACTTTCATTTGTTTGTTCGTTCGAACTTTCTTTCGTTCACAAGTGCGTACGTTCGTTCGTTTGTTCAATCTAATGTACGTACTACATACGCTCGTTCGTTCTTTTGTTCGTTCGTACGTACCTACTTTCGGACGTACGTTCGTTCGTACATACGGACGTATGTACGCACGTTCCTTAGTTCGCTCGATCGTACGTACGTTTGTTTCTTGGTACGTACGCTCTTTCGTTAGTTCGTTTGAACGTTCGTACATACATACATACGTACGTACGTCCGTTCGTATGTACGTACATACGATCGCTCGTACGTCCGTACGTTCGTTCTTTCGTTTGTACCTACGTACGCAATTACGATCGTTCGTCCGAACTTACGTACGTACATACGTTCGTTCTTTCGTTAGTTCGTACGTACTTACGTATGAACGTACGTACAAATGTACCTTCATTTGTTCCACGTGTCGTTTGTTCGTTTCTTCGTACGTACACACGTACGTTCTTTCATTCAGTCGTTCTTTAGTTCTTTCGTTCGTTCGCTGTTTCGTTTGCTAGTACGTTCCTTCGTATGTACGTTTGTTTGTACGTTCTTACGCACATACGCAAGTACGAACTTACGTAAGCACGTACGTTAGTTCGTTCTTATGTACCTACGTTCGTTGTTTCGTTCGTTCCTTCGATCGTTCGTTCGGACGTACGTACGTTCATTTGTTTGTTCGTTCGACCTTTCTTTCGTTCACAAGTGCGTACGTTCGTTCGTTTTTTGTTCATTCTAATGTACGTACTACGTACGTACGTACGCTCGTTCGTTCTTTTGTTCGTTCGTACGTACCTACGTTCGGACGTATGTATGCACGTTCCTTAGCTCGCTCAATCGTACGTACGTTTGTTTCTTGGTACGTACGCACGTACGTTTTTTCGTTCGGTCGTTCATTAGTTAGTTCTTTCCTTCGATCGTTCTTTCGTTAGTTCGTTTGAACGTTCGTACGTACCTAAGTAAGTAGGTACGTACGTCCGTACGTTCGTATGTACGTATGATCGCTCGTACGTACATTCGTTCGTTCCTTCGATCGTCCGTTTGTACCTAGGTACGTTCGTTCTTACGTACGTACATTCGTTAGTTCTTTCGTTAGTTCGTACGAACTAACGTACGTGCTTACGTAGGTTCGTAGTTTCACATGTGCGTAAGAACGTACAAACGAACGTACATACGAAGGAACGAACTTGCAAAAGAATCAGCGAACGAACGACCGAATGAAAGAACGTACGTGTGTACGTACGAAGAAACGAACGAACGAATGTACGTACGAGCGATCGTACGTACATACGAACGATCGAACGTACGGACGCAAGTAGGTACGTACGTACATTCGTTCGTTTGTACCTAGGTACGCAATTACGATCGTTCGTTCGTACTTACGTACATTCGTTCGTTCTTTCGTTAGTTCGTAAGTAGTACGTACATTAGAATGAACAAACGGAACGAACGTAGGCACTTGTGAACGAAAGAAAGTTCGAACGAACAAACAAATGAACGTACGTCCGTATGTACGTACGATCGCTCGTACGTACATTCGTTCGTTCCTTCGATCGTTCGTTTGTACCTACGTACGCAATTACGATCGTTAGTTCGTACTTACGTACGTACATTCGTTCGTTCTTTCGTTAGTTCTTACGTTCGTTCATTCCTTCATTCTTACGTATGGACGTACGTACAAACGTACCTTCATTTGTTCCTTGTGTCGTTTGTCCGTTCGTTCGTTTCTTCGTACGTACACACGTACGTTCGTTCATTCGGTCGTTGGCTAGTTCGTTCCTTCGTATGAACGAACGTACGTACGTAGTACGTTCGTTCGTTATTTCGTTCTTTTGTACGTACGTACGTTCCTTCGATCGTTCGTTCTTTCGTTCGTTAGTTCTTTCCTTCGATCGTTCGTTCGTTAGTTCGTTTGAACGTTCGTACATACATACGTACGTACGTCCGTTCGTTCGTATGTACGTACGTAGGATCGCTGGTACGTCCGTACGTTCGTTCTTTCG
>NW_026369154.1:0-498 GCF_001194135.2 Octopus bimaculoides | reverse complement strand
GTTCGTTGTTTCGTTCGTTCGGACGTACGTACATTCATTTGTTTGTTCGCTCGAACTTTCTTTTGTTCACAAGTGCGTACGTTCGTTCGTTTGTTCATTCTAATGTACGTACTACGTACGTACGTACGCTCGTTAGTTCTTTTGTTCGTTCGTACGTACCTACGTTCGGACGTACGTTTGTTCGTACATACGGACGTATGTACGCACGTTCCTTAGTTCGCTCGATCGTACGTACGTTTGTTTCTTGGTACGTACGCACGTACGTTCTTTCGTTGGTTAGTTCTTTGCTTCGATCGTCCTTTCGTTAGTTCGTTTGAACGTTCGTACGTACCTACGTACTTTCGATCATTCGTTCGTTCTTTCCTTCGATCGTTCGTTTGTACCTACGTACGCAATTACGATCATTCGTTCGTACTTACGTACGTACATACGTTCGTTCTTTCATTAATTCGTACGTACTTACGTTCGTTCATTCCTTCATTCTTACGTATGAACGTA
>NW_026369153.1:0-295 GCF_001194135.2 Octopus bimaculoides | reverse complement strand
TGGGATACTCTGTAGGCACAAGAAGACTGCACATAAAGACATGATTAATGGTTTCATTTTGTTGTTGACATACACGAAATGTTGCGCTACTACCGTTCTTTAATATGTTGGCTGGTAGTTTCTTGTAGGTAGGCATTGATCTTGGGCTGCCATGATAGACCCTTCTGTTTCTGATTTTAATCCAGAAGACACTAACAATTTATGGTTAAGGGCTTTGTCAACATCGGTACTATTATCTCTCTTTAGGTATTTGCCATTGAGAGGTTTTTCTTGCCATTTACCAGTAAGAATATCT
>NW_026369152.1:0-758 GCF_001194135.2 Octopus bimaculoides | reverse complement strand
TATATATATATATATATATATATATATATATATATTTATACAGACACACAGACATACGTGTCTGTGCATTCACACATACACGCACGTATTACATATGTGTGTATATATATATACACGTACACACTCATACGTACATGTCTGTTCATCCTTACATACATTCACGTATTAAGTGTGTGTGTGTGTGTGTGTTTGTGAAGATAAGGAACTACTGATTACATATATAAGTTTACGCGGATTTCGGTCTGTCTGTGTGTCGTTCACTTTTCACGCACGGACAAGAATCCATTATGGTTTTGTCCAAACGACAAACAGCACAAGATCAGCAACATCACACACGCACGCACACACACATACATACACGCATTCACAACTGACATCGAGGCACACAGACGCATATCCACAAATGCATATATGCATTGCCCCAGCATGACCGTGTACTAATGAAGGAAACAAGATAAAATAAACATATGCCACCAAGTATTCTATATATATATATCTATATATATGTATACACACACACACACACACACACACACACACAGACATATATTTATACTCATGTGTGTGTGTGTGTGTGTGTGTGTGTAGATAGATACATTCATATGTGCATAGATATATATATGCATTCATATATATATATGTATGTATATATATACATGTGTATGTGTGTGTGTATATATATACACATATACATCCATACATATATATATACACACATCCATATATATATGTATATATATATATATATATATATATAT
>NW_026369151.1:3754-4804 GCF_001194135.2 Octopus bimaculoides | reverse complement strand
CACATGGTTCTGGGTTCAGTCCCACTGCGTGGTACCTTGCGCAAGTGTCTATCTACTATAGCCTCGGGCCGACCACAGCCGTGTGAGTGGATTTGGTACTCTGAATTTCAAGCGTGACGCTAATCTTCGGCCCTTGGATCTTCAGTCTACCAAATCCGCTCACAAGGCAATTTGGTCGACCCGAGGCTACATTAGAAGACACGAATGAGACTGCGCCACGCTGTGAAACTGAACCCGGAACCCCATATTTTGGGGAGACACACTTCTTCATCACCTAACTCCTCATATTACACATGTAAGAGACTACGGTGTGTGTATATTTTGTATGTAGAACACATCTCGAGGTATTTTTCTTCAGCTATATCTGTGTCGTTGTGTTTGTTTGGATGTATGCAGTACACATGTTTCGGACGGACCCTCGGTGTGCGTACATATATCTGTATATATATATAACTGTGTATGTGTTTATGTGCCTGTGTGGTGTAAGTGTGTGTATACGTAAACTATGTGTTTGTGAAGTGATTTTCCTTCATGTTTGCTTGTTTATGTTACGAATAATGTATATGTGTATATAAGCCTCTGTATATGTATGTATGTGCGTTTGTATGTGTCAATGTGTTTTGTGCGGGAGGTTGGAAGTGTGTCAGTGGGTGTGTGTGGGTGTGTGTGTGAGTGTCTTAGAGGAATTGTGGTTGTTCATTGTACGGTGTGTATATATATATGAGGTTGTATACGAATATATATATATACACACCGTACAATGAACAACCACAATTCCTCTAAGACACTCACACACACACCCACACACACCCACTGACACACTTCCAACCTCCCGCACAAAACACATTGACACATACAAACGCACATACATATTTATACAGAGGCTTATATACACATATATATTATTCGTGACATAAACAAGCAAACATGAAGGAAAATCACTTCACAAACACATAGTTTACGTATACATATATATATATACATGTATATATATATATGTATATATATATATATATGTGTGTGTGTGTGTGTGTGTGTGTGTGTGTGTGT
>NW_026369151.1:0-1346 GCF_001194135.2 Octopus bimaculoides | reverse complement strand
GAAATATATTTCCATTTACCAGCAGGTGAGAAAAATATTGAAAAACATCAATATATGTCAGTGATAAAAAGACAAGGAAGGTATCAGGTAGTCGTGGGTTGTGCTAAAAAAATAACAGCCAAATAGCTCTTGAATCACAGAAAAGATTTTTTTTTTCTTTTGCTTTTTGCATAAGCGTATGAATTCCTATAGGTAGAATACAAATTCGCAGAAATATTCTGAAAATTAAAAAAAAAATTTTTTTTTAAAGAATTACGGTGGATTATGGGATGCTCAAATCAGAATTTCGCCATAAAATCTACAAATTGTTCCCGAGTGTTGTTAGTTACTTTTTCACACAGCCCAAGAATTATATTTTCATTTACCAACCCTACAACAGCACCAGCATCATCATCATCATCATCATCATCAGGGGCAGCAGCAGCAGCAGCAACTACCACCACAACAATCACACTCACGACAAACTTATTCATTAGCAAACAAGTTCCTTATTGGAAGCCAAATTTTGATTGAGTTTTCCTTGCTTTCCGAATTCTATTGACTTTATTTTTAATTCCCGGAGATCATTACCGTGTGAACATTTATTGTTTTGTTTTTCACTCATTTTTCCTTCTTTTTTTCTTTTCTTTTTTTTTTTTTTTTTTTTTTTTTTTTTTAGCAGAAGGAAGAAAATTCGTCCCTCTGCCCCGGTGTTACATCCATTCGTTCCGCAACGGTGGACAAATGTGAACAAACATTTTTCATTGATGAATCTGCTAAAACAAAAACCATGCCACGCTTGAACTAATTCGAATTTGAAAAAATTCCCGGCTTCTTTCTTCCTCTCTAACCAATTTCAATACAAATATGAAAGCTTTCTCGACATCAAAATCCAAACCTTACACCAAAAACTCTCATTAAAATATGCAAATGTTTACATATTTGTTTTTCAAAATCATGGGAAAAACGCCAACTATATCTATATTAACATATTTCATTGAAAGGTTTAATGATGCAGCGAGACAGATCGGTGAACAGATTGATGTTAGGAATATAAAGTGTTGGCTATCTCTGTGTCAGGGTGTGGAGGGGTGGTAGGTATTTGACTGTTATGTATGTCAGGTCGAGATACCTTGCTAAGATTTCCGTCGCTGGCAATTACTTGCCTACGTACGTACACACGTGCATACAACAGATGCGAGCGTGGTTGAGTAATAAGAAGCGTGCTTCCAAACCACATCGTTCCGGGTTCAGTCCCACTGCGTGGCACCTTGGGCAAGACTCTTCTGCTACGGCCTCAGACCAACCAAAGCCTTATGAGTGGATTTGGTAGGCGGAAACTGAAAGAAGCCCGACGTATATATATA
>NW_026369150.1:1026-1792 GCF_001194135.2 Octopus bimaculoides | reverse complement strand
CACACACACACACACACACACACACACACACACACACACATCATGTGCATCATATGCATAGCCAAACGCATGCATACACACACACACACATTGTTTCTGCCATAGGCACAGGGCCTGTAATTTTGGTGGGGATGGAGTTGGAGAGCAATCTAACCCCTACTACATGGATTCTGTGCTGCTTAATCTTATCGACCCCGAAAGAATGACGAAGGACGAAATCGAACTCGGTAGCATTTAAATTCAAAATGGAATGTCGCAGGGATTGTCGGTTTGCAATATATCCCTTTGTTATCTCCCCCTTTCCTTAGCTCTCCTGTGTATAATTTCTAACTTCCGACCAGCCATTACTATGATTGACCGTTGACTGAACACTATTCAATTTTTTTTCTCCGTGTTTTTTCTCCTTGTCTCCGTATTCTTTCTGTTGAAGAGCGTAGCTCGAAACGTTAAAGACTTTCCGTATTCCCGAGCGTCATACTAATACATCCTTTTGTTGTTTACACCACCTGTCCTCATCTGTTGTTGTTTTTTCGTACATTCTCCCATATATATATATATATAAAAACAAAAGTAAATGAGTATATGCATATATAATATATATGCATGTATGTGTACACACACATATATATATATATATGTTCCTGACTGTGCCCCTCCATAAATCCTAAATTTTATTTTAGAATTTAGAGGAGCAACTGTCTTTGAGGAGTCACATTGTCGTTGAATGCTTGAAACGAGGAGTTGAGAGACAGCCGACAACTGACGA
>NW_026369150.1:0-616 GCF_001194135.2 Octopus bimaculoides | reverse complement strand
CAAGAGGGGTAAGGCGAGATACGTAGTAGTACAGAGGAAGAACAAGAGGGGTAAGGCGAGATACGTAGTAGTACAGAGGAAGAACGAGGGGGGGGGGAGAAAGGAAAGAGAAAGAGAAAGAGATAGAGTAGCGTCGGAGGATAAGTTTACGAAAACTACTTACAATTTTTGTGAGACGCTGCGTTCAATCATGTAAAAACAAAAGTAAATGAGTATATGCATATATAATATATATGCATGTATGTGTACACACACATATATATATATATATGTTCCTGACTGTGCCCCTCCATAAATCCTAAATTTTATTTTAGAATTTAGAGGAGCAACTGTCTTTGAGGAGTCACATTGTCGTTGAATGCTTGAAACGAGGAGTTGAGAGACAGCCGACAACTGACGAAGAGTCCTGTCTCTGTGCTAACTTCTACTGTTTTCCATGTTTTTCTCGTTGATTGCGCATTTCACTCGTTTTTCGCTCGTTTGTTTACGTATTTCATGTTATTTGCCCCGTTGGTAACATCCTGTACCCATATATGCATGAGCGTGTGTGTGTGTTTATATATATGTATATATATATATATACCGGAGTAAGCACATGAAATGTACAACAAGGTGG
>NW_026369149.1:0-439 GCF_001194135.2 Octopus bimaculoides | reverse complement strand
GTTTATATCAAATGTGGATGCAATAAATTGCTTATAATTACCGGTAATAAAATAAAGTTATACAGGTAAATGGAAGAATTAAAACATTATTTTATTGGTAATTTATTTTACAAAATATTTTAAATTTCTGTCCTATGCACTCGTGCGTCTTTTAGGCTATCAAATACGGTAAATTTTTGCATGTGCCCAAGGATGGTCTAAAATATTTGAATACATTAATATGATGAATTCTTGGTTTTTGCATAGAATTGCTGGAGTTATTTACATATATACATACTATTGTACGTATTTGAGAATTAATGTATATATACACGTGAATGTAAGCTTCTTACTATTTGTACATATATGCATATATATACGTCAGTTTACACACCTACAAGGACACATATAATGCATTTCATATATATATATATATACATATATATACATATATATATAT
>NW_026369148.1:0-200 GCF_001194135.2 Octopus bimaculoides | reverse complement strand
GTTAGTGGTGGTAAGGGGAGGCCTTGGATTCACAGGTGTTGCGACGCTCTCAGCGCCCGTTCGCTGAATTGCTTTGCTCTTTTCTTCTTCTTTCTCGTGCTTCTTTTCCTCTTTTTCCTTGCGTTGCTTAGCGATGCACGTGCGAGCCAGACTTTGGCCGACCATTTCTCTTCCTTTTAAGGCTCTGAGTTGGCGGAGTA
>NW_026369147.1:0-351 GCF_001194135.2 Octopus bimaculoides | reverse complement strand
GATGGCATTATTGCTGATGTTGTTGTTGCTATAGCCCCCGCATACCCACATAACACCAGGGTATGATTTGATTAATCTCATCTTGACTGTTGAATCATTCCAGCTTTAGCTGATCATAATTGTGCAACGACAGCCACGATGTCATGATCGCCCTCGTCGTAGTTTTCATCATCATCTTCATTCTCCTTCACCTCCTCCTCCTCTTTACCATTATCACCATCACCATCACCAACATTATTATTATTGTCTTCATCATCATCATCTTCGACGTCGTTATCATCATCGTCACAACCACTACCACCACCTTCATACATACATACATACATACATACATACATACATATATGCATA
>NW_026369146.1:0-204 GCF_001194135.2 Octopus bimaculoides | reverse complement strand
TTATTCTTTATGTTACTTCTTCCAGGATTCAATATTTCTTAATGTTTTTGGTGCCTCTTCCAGGATTCTATATTTCTTATTCTTTATGTTACTTCTTCCAGGATTCTATATTACTTATTCTTTTTGTTGCTTCTTCCAGTATTCAATATTTCTAATTCTTTATGTTACTTCGTCCAGGATTCAATAGTTCTTATTCTTTTCGTT
>NW_026369145.1:0-293 GCF_001194135.2 Octopus bimaculoides | reverse complement strand
CAACTCTTTCCCGCCTTGGACCCCGGCTGTTGTCCATCACCTGACTGACTTATTTGCGCGGCAATTGTCTCCAGTCCGTTCGCGCCAGGGTGCAGACCGACCAATCGTGGCCATCTAATAAGGTCACGTGAGAATGTTTTTCTGATGATTTCTGGAGCCTCCTCGTACCTATAAATAGCCTGCTTTATACGCGCCACTTTGTCGCGGCTTCTGACCTGCTAAGGTCTGGTCGTTGACCACGTTACACCAACCAGCCAGTTTCCAGCGACGACATCAACAACATCGTTCAACTG
>NW_026369144.1:0-2001 GCF_001194135.2 Octopus bimaculoides | reverse complement strand
TGCCCCAGCATGGCCACAGCTCATGAGCTGAAACTAGATAAAATGAAAACGAAAATGAAAATGTACTAGCAGAGATACCCGGCGTTGCCCGTGTTTCATGCAATTGAAGAGCGTGACTTTTCTGTTATATTTTCTGTAAGGAACTGGAATGCATATGATTGGAATTTCATCAAAATTGCACATGACGGTTCTTTCTCTCTTTACACACCCTAAAAAAATTCTAATCATGATACATGTATCCCATACTATTGATCTTTATGCGCATATTCCAAAATTTCAGTCTTCTGGAACCTGTAAAAAGGATTTTGCTCTGGAAAAATGGATCTAATGGAGCTCTAAAACGTGGGAATGAAGGCCCCTCTTGGGGGTGAGGGTGTTAACGTTAACCAGAGAAGTTGAATTGTTAGGAATATTTTTAACTTGGGTCTTATAGTGTGCCTGTTTATATGTGAGAGTATAGTTTCACTTTAATAGTTTCAGTATGAAATTGAAAGTATTTGAAATTACAGTAGTGACATGTTATTGTTTCACTTTTGACACGTAATACTGAAATAGTGGAGGAGATATGATATTGCTGTGGGCTCGAACTATGCAAGAAGTTAAAATAAATTTTGGCCTAAGACACTACATGGATCCTAAGTAAGGGATGTGTTAATTTGGAATGAAATTGGTTGTGTAGTTCTCGAGTTTTAGGGATTCACACAGGCACACGTTCTCATCTTTATATATCTGATATTTATGCGCACATTCCAAAATTCCAGTGTTATGGACCCTGTAAAAAGGATTTTGCTCCTGAAAAATGGAACTCATGGAGCTGAAAATGTGGGAGTTAAGGCCCCTATTGGGGGTGGGGGCGTTAATGTCAACCAGAGAAGTTGAATTGTTGGGAATCTTATTAACTTGGGTCTAATATGTATTGTTTGAATTTCTTTGAAATAGGAAATATATGTATGTTCACGGGGTTTGTAAAAGAGAGCAAAGCTACAGGAAAGCAAAAGACGAATGATCACGATAATCAGTCAGCTACCGTAGCCTAGTCGTTACTACTCCCCAATGTAGGATTCCTCACCATACAGGTGACAGGTACAGCTTTAAGATGCATTATGGATCTATAGCAATTGGAAGGGCATGACTCAATAGAAACAACAATGTGTGACATTTGGAGCAAAGGGAAATGTAAGTGTCGCCTCTGGAGTTTGCAAATAGGTAACTGGGCAGAAAAAATTTACAATCAATAAATGTCTTAGAACAACAATTCACTCATCTGGGAAGGCCTTGAAATCAATGTTACCAACTGGGGACTATGTGTGACCCAGTTATAATAAAAATACTCAAAGGAGGTCTGCAACGAAATAATTTTACTCAACACTTTGCAAGTGAATCAGTGGAGGCAAAGATGAGTCTCATTTACTTGACAATTTATGCACCACATTGCAGAAATCACAATGTGAGTATATTTGAAAGGATAGTCTTACACCGTTGAATTACAAATAATGCTCATCTGATATGTTCGAGTGACCCTATAGCTACCAATAGTACAACTGTTTTCGTCTTTGCTTAGGAAAAATGACTAAATTGTGGGTGTGAAGTGCCCATGAAGGGGTCTTTGTAACTTCTAAAAAAAGAAATTTTAGAAATATTACTTTATTTGTGTGTAATATGTATGGTTAAAATTTCATCAACATCAAAAATATATGAATTTTCATGGGGGTTATGACCGTTATCCATAGAATATAATTTCCAAATTTCATAAAGATCCATTCAGTACTTTTGACGTAGTTTTGGATAAAAAAACAAATGACTAATGTGTATGTTTGTGTGCATGTGTATGTGTGTGTGTACGGTTGTATATATATATATAGATATCTGTATGCCTGTATATATGTGTACATATTACATGTACATCTAAATATATATAGATCTACACATATGTATACATATACATTTATGTATATAGATCTATATCTATCTATATATATCTATACATATACGTGTACATAT